>NW_018403589.1:93657-203885 GCF_002113885.1 Mizuhopecten yessoensis | reverse complement strand
ACAATTTGTATACAGTGATGTAGTGATCAGGGGATGGACAAAACAATATGTGTTAACCTGGAAATAAACAAGTACTCAAATGTTAGTGTGATAAAAAACACAATAACCTAAGGTTGGAATCTAGACCGTTCTAACCAACTTGATTGCAGATATTTTCCTAAATTACACAGCTCTTTTCTGTTATGTACAGCCAGCAGCTGGACAAGTTTATATGAAGATGGGCGGCTCCAGTAATACTTTTTAATGAACTTTTTACGAATATCAACATAGAGTGGACAAATCAGAACAAAATGGAACTCGTCCTCTACCTGGTTTTGATTACAATAACGGCATAACCTATTCGCCCTCGGAATATTACGATACCGACCTTCTTCTACATATAACTGATGCGATGAAAGTCGTAATTTCGAAATAAGTTTAAGATACGCATCTGGAATAGAATTTGATAGATAAAATTGTAACGTAAAGTTATCTATCAGGAATTTATACAAATAACATTTGGATGATCTTTCAGCAAATTCATTCCTTGTTTGAATAAAAACATCTGTCAAACGCTGCTTGAAACAATGTAAAAATACCCTTTCATTATCAACATAATGAGTTAACCAGACATTACCAAAACCAAAAGACAATAATAATTTTCTAACTTGACAGCGCCAATTACAGTTTCTGTGGTAGACTTGACATACTTTTAGTGGTCGTAACGTGGTAGACTTGAAACCATTTCGCCACACCTTTTGTGACCGACTCGTCACACTCCGTGGTTACGTACTGGTCATATTTCGTGACTCTAAGTCCTGTTGTAATTCAAAAGAAGCCGTTTGTGTTTTCCGTGACCTTGAATACAGGTCAAGGTCATTTCTAATCTAATTTTAACTACTGTCCTTTGGCTTGGCACTTTTGTAACCTGACAAACACGAGAAAGATGGAGGAGATCCAAGAGAGGGCTCTACGTTTTATTTAAAATGACTACACGTCATCAGTTTTAGAAATATTGAAAAGAAACAAGCTTGATTTTTTACATGTTGCTCGTTTAAAATATATGGCCATAGAAACTTTCAATATAATAAATGGCACTTCATCATCATTTTTACATGATCTTATTAAAAAAAGGAATGTTTTATATAATTTTAGAAGAGAGCACACTCTGAAGATTCCACGGGAGAATACCACAATGTATGGCAGGAGATCGGTTAGATTTGAGGCGTCCCGGTGTGGAACAGTCTGCCAATGGAGTACATAAAGATAGAGGACTACCAAATTTTCCGTAGACTGCTCCGCACCTGGGATGGCCAACTATATGCTCTTGTTCAATTTGCACCAACACCTAGTGATATTCACTTCAGGAATTTATCTTTTGTGATATTATTTCTACTTTATATGTGATATGCTATGCAATGTATACATGTGTGTCTCTTTCTTTCTTTATTTCCCCCGATATGGAGATAAATTGTACATAAACATATAATGTAAACATTGAAACACATGATTTATATATACACACATTTACAATAACAGTAGACACTGAGGAAAACAATTTCCTTGGTTCAGTTCAGTGAATATAAATCTCAGGTGAACATTCACACACATTCTCTCCCTCCCACATGCACACACACACGCACGCACGCACGCACACATCCTCACACACGCACACACACACACACACGCACGCATCATCACACACGTGCACATACTTCCTTGCACATACACGTACACGCACACACACCAATCATCAGACTCAAACACACACACATCATCACACACACGAGCACGAACACCTCCTCACACACGCACGCACTCACCCTTACACAATTAAGCACACACATCTCACAAACGCACGCAAACATCCTCACACACACACGCACGCGCCCTTCCTCACACACGCACGCACGCACGCACGCACACATCACTCTTATGCGCTACCACCAATTTACACATACTACTTAATCAATAATTAGTGATAGGATAATAGCCAAGTAGGCTTTCTCAGACCATACGATTTCGAATGATAGTCATATGTCATCACAGTTCAATATATGTTATATTACTTTATATTTCATTGGTAAGAAAACACAATTGTGGTTCAGCAAATAGATGAGTAGCAGTGCCTGTTCAGTTATTGCTATAATAGATGTGCATAGCTTCCCTGATGAAGGCTGCACACTTAAGTCTGAAATCGTCTCTGATGGGGCGGTCTGGCAAGTCTGGGACTAGGGACTCGGCACCAAAAAGTGCACACATGAAGTCCTCGTCTTCCATGTCATTTAGATAACTATAATCCTGTGGTCCATACTCAAGCATAGCATTAGTCAAGAAGCGGGTTTTTCAGTGGCCTGGTTGGGTCGTGTCTTGGACGTCTATCTGACAACAGGTACATCGTCGGATTTGATGTGAATTAACACAGGTTAAAACATAACACAGGAAGTACACTTGTCTAATATGCTTCGTACATGACTGTACAAGCAGCCCAAAGAACAAAGGGATGGTACGTCGAATGAATTCGTCTTAATCTAATAAAGTCATCATCGTTGGATAGCCTCGTTCTTAAGGCAATATTTTCAAAACGGCTAATGGCTCTCTTTACGACACGTTTCCACTCACATTTCCCCGGGAATTTGAACTCTCGTTGGTACTAATCGAGATAGGATCTTAGGTCGTATTTTTGAAGTATTGCAACTATATCCGGGATGAAACCACGTTGTTGTGTTGTATTTCCGTCTTCCTCGCCAATAATGTAGCTAAATAGACGGACTAAGAACATTCTTTTTACAATGTATTTACAATCTAGGTGGATCAGTTGTGCTAGGAAGATGAGTTTCCGTTGGTCGATAGTGGCGCCTATTCGCTGGATCCCCAATATGCTTTCTGCAATGTCTGACCGTGTTCCTTTCCTTACGTTTAGGATAAGTTTGGCAGCGTAATGCTGGAACGTATTTAAATTACGGATATCCGTCTGGTTGATTTGCGACCAATGTTCGCATCTGAAGAGAATTGATGGAATGACGACTTTCCTGTATATATTAACTTTCACTAGAGCATTCACGGAAGTCGACTTTGCATTAATTCCAAGAACAGCATGGATGACTCTTCTTCCTTTTTCACATGCTTTAGCAACCCGTTCGCCATTGTTCATTCTATTGGAAACTGGGACGCCGAGGTGTAGATATGATAATGCAATTTGAATAGGATTGGTTCCTATTGACCTGGAAAACGAAGGTTCCCCTGGAATGAATCTTCCTTTTTATCATTCTGTGATGTTTGTTGTTAAATTACTTATATGTGTATACCTATGTTTATCGAAAGAATAGCACTACAGTGCTAATGTTGTTTTGTTTGTAATGGGACGGTAAATAAAATTTCTTGAATCTTCCTTTTACAAACTTTGACCACTTTTGTTACGAGCGTTCTTCTTGCTAAATAACACGCGGTTCTTCAGAAGAATTGTTTGAGTGTTTTAGCAAATTGTGATCTCGACTACATGTATGGGTCAAGGTCATTTATGTTAACTTTTTTGTAAGCGTTTTGCATTCATGTCAGACAAATACTGGACATTTTTATGAGCAGACCTTGCAGTTCTCCTGAAATCATTTTTATTATAGTATAGTATATATAACAAATGTGACCTTTGACCTTTATTGTTAGTCGATGTCAATTTTTCTTACACTTGTTGCACCACGTGCAAACAAGCTGCTGGCCACATATCCTAACTCTGGGCCTTTCAGTCTTACAGAAGATTAAGTATTTGATTAAATTTGAACCATGTGTCCTTGAATTTGGGTCAAAGTCATGACCACAGGAAGATACTGGACATATATCACGACACTAGTGTTTTGGTTTTTTAAAAGAAGCTGTCTGCTTTTATAGATTTAACTCCTGTATTAATATTGGTCAAGGTCATTTCTTTTCATGACCTTTGTAGTATTCCATACCAGGAAGATGCTGGCCCTATATCAGACTCTAGGCCTTCGGGGTTATTAGGAAGCAGTTTGGGTGTTTAAATATATTTGAACCAAGAAAACTTTGAACATTACTTAAGACAATTGTATTCTAGGAAGTTACTGGCCAAACATCATGATATCAAGTCTTTCTGTTCTAAAGAAGAAGACGGATGGCGATTAATTAAATAGCTCACTTCAGAACTCAAGATGGCAACAAAAATGTAACAGCCATTTGCCTCTTATATTATTCAGACTAGATGAGCATATAATTTTTTCTGATCTGAAATTTTCATGCATGAACAAAATAATAACATACATGTATGTACCATAAATAGTCTTTTTTATTTTAACTGCAAATACGTTCGTTTAATTAATTATCAATTGACATAGTCATCTGACTTTTAACATACATGTACATCCACAGCGGATCTGTCAATCATCAATAGATCAACACACAGACTCAGATAATTATCAATACAATTAACACACAGACTCAGTTAATTATCAATACAATTAACACACAGAATCAGTTAATTATCAATAGAATTAACACACAGAATCAGTTAATTATCAATACAAGTAACACACAGAGTCGGTTGATTATCAAAACAATTAACACAAAAACGGCAAGCACTTGTCAAATATGAAAGACAGCTTAATAAAATGGTGTATTTGTTTCTATTATTTATTCATTCACACCATTTGTGACAAGCGAATTCGACGAGATTCTAAAATAAAATTAATGAAAGCATACCAGAATGGTTGTAACAAAAACAAGAAGACCCAAGAAGGTCAACCTTATGCATTTTTGATAAATAAATATGACAATTGAATAGAAAAATCAAAGCAAACATTAATGACTTAATTGATGCACTAGTAAATTTCTGTTGCTCATGAGAGAATAATAAAATCTTCCACCTTCTTAGAGATTTCCCTCATCTCAACCCGAGGGTAAAACAGAGATTTCCCTCGTCTCAACCCGAGGGTAAAACAGAGATTCCCCTCGTCTCAACCCGAGGGTAAAACAGATATTCCTCTCGTCTTAACCCTAGGGTAAAACAGGGATTTCCCTCGTCTCAACCGTATGGTAGAACAGGGATTCCTCTTGTCTCAACCCTAGGCTGAAACAGATTCCCCTCGGCTCAACCCGAGGGTAAAACAGATTCCCCTCATCTTAACCCGAGAGTAAAACTGATTCCTCTCGTCTCAACCCTAGGGTAAAACAGAGATTACCCTCATCTCAACCCGAGGGTAAAACAGAGATTCCCCTCGTCTTAACCCGAGAGTAAAACAGATTCCCCTCGTCTCAACCCTAGGGTAAAACAGAGTTTACCCTCATCTCAACCCGAGGCTAAAACAGAGATTCCCCTCGTCTCAACCCTAGGCTGAAACAGATTCCCCTCGTCTCAACCCTAGGCTAAAACAGATTTCACTCGTCTCAACCCTAGGATAAAACAGATTCCCCTCGTCTCAACCCGAGGTTAAACAGATTCCCCTCGTCTCAACCCTAGGCTAAAACATATTTCCCTCGTCTCGACCCTAGGGTAAAACAGTTACC
This sequence comes from Mizuhopecten yessoensis, assembly GCF_002113885.1. Classification (NCBI taxonomy): domain Eukaryota; kingdom Metazoa; phylum Mollusca; class Bivalvia; order Pectinida; family Pectinidae; genus Mizuhopecten; species Mizuhopecten yessoensis. The sequence goes on along the minus strand of NW_018403589.1, from coordinate 198,389 downwards.
CTCGTCTCAACCCGAGGGTAAAACAGATTCCCCTCGTCTCAACCCTAGGGTGAAACAGATTCCCCTAGTCTCAACCCTAGGATAAAACAGATTCCCCTCGTCTCAACCCGGGGATAAAACAGATTCCCCCCGTCTCAACCCGAGGGTAAAACATATCCCCCTTATCTCAACCTGAGGGTAAAACAGATTCCCCTCGTCTCAACCCGAGGATAAAACAGATTTCCCTTGTCTCAACCCTAAGGAAAAACAGATTTCCCTCATCTCAACCCAAGGGTAAAACAGATTCCCCTCGTCTCAACCCGAGGATAAAACAGATTCCCCTCGTCTCAACCCTAGGGTGAAACAGATTCCCCTCGTCTCAACCCTAGGATAAAACAGATTCCCCTCGTCTCAACCCGGGGATAAAACAGATTCCCCCCGTCTCAACCCGAGGGTAAAACATATCCCCCTTATCTCAACCTGAGGGTAAAACAGATTCCCCTCGTCTCAACCCGAGGATAAAACAGATTTCCCTTGTCTCAACCCTAAGGAAAAACATTTCCCTCGTCTCAACCCTAGGGTAAAACAGATTCCCCTCGTCTCAACCCGAGGGTAAAACAGATTCCCCTCGTTTTAACCCAAGGGTAAAACAGATTCCCCTCGTCTCAAACCTAGGGTAAAACAGATTTTCCTCGTATCAACCTGAAGGTAAAACAGGTTTCCCTCATCTCAACCCGAGAGTAAAACAGATTCCCCTCATCACAACCCGAGGGTAAAACGGGATTCCCCTCGTCTCAACCCGAGGGTAAAACAGAAATTCCCCTTGCCTCAACCCAGGGGTAATACAGATTCCCCTCGTCTCAACCCGAGGGTAAAACAGAGATTCCCCTCGTCTCAACCCGAGGGTAAAACAGAGATTCCTCTCGTCTTAACCCTAGGGTAAAACAGGGATTTCCCTCGTCTCAACCGTATGGTAGAACAGGGATTCCTCTTGTCTCAACCCTAGGCTGAAACAGATTCCCCTCGGCTCAACCCGAGGGTAAAACAGATTCCCCTCATCTTAACCCGAGAGTAAAACAGATTCCCTAGTCTCAACGCGAGGGTAAAACAAGTATTTCTCTTAACTTGGCCAGGTGTATCCAAACTTTTCCCTGTGTGATATATTCTTGTTTCACCCTAAGGTTGAGATGCGGGGTTGCCCCTGGGGTAAGATTGGACTACTCAAACCACAGGGAAAAACTTTAAGCTGCAAAATACTCTGTAAGCAAAGGAGGTGAAGGATTCTATAAATCTCGCACCAGGAAAAGTGTGCATACACCTGTTCAGGGTTAGAAAATACCCCTCAATAAAAAAATGTCAAAGCTCTGGAAATAAAACTGTCCCCAAAATAAAGTAACGGACAAAACAGACCAATAACATCACTGACACATGTAAAATCTGTAATAAGTACACTCTAGCAGCAAAACTAGAGATTTCAAATCAAATAAAATACATTGATAATTAAGAGATTTTTATTTAAATAAAATACATTGATAATTAAGAGATTTCTATTTAAATAAAATACATTGATAATTAAGAGATTTCTAGTTAAATGAAAAACATTCATAAATACAAAGCAGCACCAGACTTCAAAATCAAGAACAGTCAAACAAACAGGTAAGTTATATGAGGATAAAATCACAGGTATTTCTACCCAAACCTTCCTTTGATGCTGCTATGTGTAAGATCAAATCTATTTATCTAAGTAATACTTCCAATCAATTAAATCTCAGATTCCTGACACTGAAAGCATATCTAAGACTATATAGCTACATTGCACTGTGTATTATTCCGTGTTCGTTACTCCAGTCTCACAATTAGTAACTACAAACTTCTGTTATACAGAATTATAACTACTGTTAGACACGATTTAAGACCATCTACCATTCAACCCTATCATTATTACGACCATCTATCGTTCAACCCTATCATTATTACGACCATCTATCCTTCAACCCTATCATTATTACGACCATCTATCCTTCAACCCTATCATTATTACAACCATCTACCGTTCAGCCCTATCATTATTACAACCATCTACCGTTCAACCCTATCATTATTACGACCATCTATCCTTCAACCCTATCATTATTACGACCATCTATCCTTCAACCCTATCATTATTACGATCATCTATCCTTCAACTCTATCATTAATACGACCATCTACCGTTCAGCCCATTTATTATTACGACCATCTATCGTTCAACCCTATTATTATTACGACCATCTATCCTTCAACCTTATCATTAATACGACCATCTATCGTTCAACGCTTATATCCTTACAACAATCTATCGTTCAACCTTATCATTATAACGACCATCTATTGTTCAACCCTATCATTATTACGACCATCCATCCTTCAACCCTATCATTAATACAACCATCTACCGTTCAGCCCTATCATTATTACAACCATCTACCGTTCAGCCCTATCATTCTAACGACCATCTACCGTTCAGCCCTATCATTCTTACGACCATCTATCCTTCAACCCTATCATTATTACGACCATCTATCCTTCAACTCTATCATTAATACGACCATCTACCGTTCAGCCCATTCATTATTACGACCATCTATCGTTCAACCCTATTATTATTACGACCATATATCCTTCAACCTTATCATTAATACGACCATCTATCGTTCAACGCTAATGTCATTACAACACTCCATCAATCAACCTTATCATTATTACGACCATCTATCGTTCAACCCTATCATTATTACAACCATCTATCGTTCAACCCTATCATTATTACAACCATCTATCGTTCAACTTTATCATTATAACGACCATTTACCGTTCAATGCTATCATTATTACAACCATCTATCGTTCACCCTATCATTATTACAACCATCTATCGTTCAACTTTATCATTCTAACGACCATCTACCATTCAATGCAATCATTATTACGACCATCTATTGTTCAACCCTATCATTTTTTGACCATCTTACGTTCAACATTATCATTATAACGACCATCTACCATTCAACCTTATCATTATGATGACCATCATTAACTAACATCTACCATCAACACTGTGTCATCTATATATAGCTACCAGACTCCCTGGCAAGTAATGAACAAGACTATGTTATCACTTATAATAAAATTGCACTATTTGGGTAGAGAACTCCTGTAGAATTTAGTTGTATGTGTAAAGTGACATTCAAATTGTCGTCTTATCAAAACAAAACTCAGATTTCTTTCTGTAAAGACCTTGATTTCCGGCCAATAATGACATCAAGTACAACATTAACATTCGATTGACATGGATAACTAAAGTAAAAGCTGAGAATTGATCGGTAATTTATCATTGATGTAATACTGCCTCACTCCTGTGTAAGGATCTAATCACTGAGACTAATTAAGTACATCAGTATACAATACTAGTTAATTATATCAGCATACAAGACTAATTAATTACATCATCATACAATACTAATTAATTACATCAGCATATAAGACTAATTAATTACATCAGCAAATAAGACAAATTAATTACATCAGTATACAAGACTAATTAATTACATCAGTATACAAGACTAATTAATTACCTAAGTATACAATACTAATTAATTACATCAGTATACGAGACTAATTAAAACCTTAGTATACAAGACTAATTAATTACATCCGTATAAAAGAATCTTACATCAGAAATACTCAGAAATAAACTTACTTCATCAAGAGACAAATCCTGCAAAAAAAGTTATCAAAATCTACATCTAATCATACATAATAAAAATCTACATCTAGTCATACATAATAAAAATCTACAAGAAACTTTTCAGTAAAATCATAATTGATTTATAAACATGTTTTATGAAAAAAATTATGGTGAACGTTTGATGAATTTCCAATTAAATCATTAATCAGCAAAAAATGCAAATAAGTATATCATTTCATTTCGTAAAGAAGAGTTTTTCACTTATTTCTGGAATGTTTTAAGTATTTCATTATCACATACTAACTGATATCCTCTGTAAATCAGTAGTAACATAGGTCCAACAGTGAAGAAACTTTATAAATTAAAAAAGGAAAAATGCAAGCAGAACGGTATAAACAAATGTAAGTAGTTAAACGGCAATAAGAATCTTTCCACGCTTTACTTCCAGTAAGTTTGGGTTACATAAGCTTTAACATGGGATGTCAATTTGGGGATCACTCATATATACACAAATATTTCCAGGTACAACAGCATCTGTAAAACCAGCAGTCTGAACCTTGACCCTGGCTTTATCATGGGTGCCGTTAGTAGGTTGTCTCCAGTATGACCAACAGGAGTGGGATATTGATGCAGTGCAAAAGTTTACATGATGTAAAATAATTTCAGAGTTTTATAACTGCACACCTGTAATACAGATCAGACAAGACACAACAAACAAGGGGTGTGTTTGATCTTTGTCATGATGCTAGTGACTATCATGTCAACATTCAACCTCTTGTAACTGTAAGAATGTTCTAAACTTGGAAATTTATTAATTCAACACTTCCCTAAAACATTGATAATAAGTATTTTTGTTGTTCATTAAGTGTTTTATTTCCAGCTCTAAACTCCAATCTAATTCTGAGAACTGAGAATGATGTCCAAGTTCAGAACATGTGTAAATCAATATAGTCAAAGCATCATACTGTACAAGTATAAGTCAAGTAAGATATCCTACTGACCAATGGTAGATAAGACAGTGATCACTGGTACTGACATTCTGGTGACCACTACTAGTGTAGACAGCCCACTGACCACTAGAATAGACAACCCACTGACAAATAGAATAGACAACCCACTGACAACTAGAATAGACAACATACTGACCACTAGAATGGACAACCCACTGACCACTAGAATGGACAACCCAATGACCACTAGAATGGACAACCCACTGACCACTAGAATGGATAACCCACTGACCACTAGAATGGACAACCCAATGACCACTAGAATGGACAACCCAATGACCACTAGTGAATACATCCTACTGACCAATATTGTAGACATCCTACTGACCAATATTGTAGACATCCCACTGACCAATATTGTAGACATCCCAGTGACCAATATTAAAGACATCCCACTGACAACTAAGTAAAGACAACCTTTTGACTACGAGCAGACAACCTCCTGACCAGTAGCGGTCAACCTATCGTTAATGACCAGTAGCGGTCAACCTATTGTTAATGACCAGTAGCGAAACAACCTCTCACCCATATTACAAATCTTATTAATTTACTTCATGTTACATTTTCAAAATGTCATTCTTTAATGCTAAAGTACATATAAAAATAACCTGTTTAGCCTTGTTTAAAAATTGCAGAATAAACAGCACTGTAGGATATCATTTAGTTAAAAAACACGAAGTACAGAAAACACATCAAAATATACAATCATGATAATCAAAATTATGTCAATACATAACAAGTAAATGTAACTTATCACAGTAAACGAGGATGATCCTAATACCATCATGCTCTAAATCATGGTATAGAATTCGATAATTACAACATTATCATCTATAATTATCAGAAGTCAATACATAAAAGTGAAACATGCAGTTAAAATGAGAAGATATATTTTTGTTTAAATCATTGAGGAACTGATTAAATCGGAATTGTTTATATCATAGAGGAACTGAAAAAGGCTTAGTGTTTTTAACTTTAGTTTTTTTCTGATAAATGTGCTTTAATTGTTAAAATACCATCACATGGTGCAGGGCTCTCACTAGATATTTAGCTGTGACTTAAATGATGTATTAGGGAGAACTAAGCATAGAAATCCACATTCCTCCTTTTCTCTCTTTATTCTTTTTGAAAGAATGTAGTGTTTTCTGAAGTTCTTGTTAAAAGGCAAATGAGGAAACGAAACCGTTTTCTGCTAGAAGCAAAATCACTTTTACATTTATTTTTCAACCTATTTTTTAAAAATTCTTTAAAGTAATATAACATCTGTTTATAAAATATTACCCATAACTTTATTTGTAATGATTTTAATAGGAAATAGAAGGTGGCAACATGGAATAACAGTGCAGAAATACTTAAAAAATATATATTTGAAGATGGCAAAGTAAGTAATTATCACTCTTACACTCAGAAACACTTCTTAGAAAAATGAAAGACAGTGATGATTGTGGCCTTTGATTGACAAAATAACACTTGCTAGTTGATAGTATAATTAAGTTATAAATAATAGAAAACATCACTAATGCTATCATCATTGATTGAAAGTGTCCTACTTCCCCGAAATGAAGAAAAAATACATGTATATGTTTTTCAATCCATGCATCACCAGTATCACTAACATTTAGATAGGAAAGAGACTGATCTTTGGAAGATCAAAAACATCAAGACAGACTGACCTAACCTTATCACAGAAAAAGAGAATACTGTTATTTAAATGATTAATAGAAACTGACCTGACTGTATGGATTATCCCCCTTGATAAAATACCGAGAACAATCAGCCCCTCAGACAACACTATTTGGACAGCACTAAAGGTGAGACTGCTTTGCTTACAAACTTTTTATACTAGTAACTAACACCTCACGAACTGAGAGCATTAAAAGAAATGAGGTCAGACAGAACCATTAACTACCTTACTCTGGACACCAAAGCACTCGCTCTTATTAGGATTTTAGCAAGTCTGATATATATATGTAAATAGTTATTATAGATACCTGTATTACTTTGTTCAATACTGTAAATGCTACTTTGTTCAATACTGTAAATGCTAACATTTTGTAGGCTTGAAACCTATGTAGAAATTTATATAAATTTATTTTTTAAATTCCTGAGAATGTGCCCCACTAGTGTAACTGTGTGAGATTAGTTAAATTTAAAAATTAAATTAAAGGGTATTTAAAAAAGTGTTTATTTTATCTTTGTAATATAAAAGACCAAGGTTAGGGAAATACAGATAAAATGAAAAACCTGAAGTCATACATTACACACAGGGCAATACATGTAGATAAATAAAAGTGTGATTATTTTATAGAATACAGTCGTCCTGTTTATTACACTGTTCCAATCCTGATAGATACATCCGGACCAAAACTATTATGATATGCATGATATTGCTCGCCGACATGTAAACACAGTCTTGTCCAAATATTTTCACTGTACGAAATATGTAGCAGCGCGCCTTAAACAAGCAAGGCTGTGTAACATACTCACATCATCATTACATTACAACTACTTTTCTACATATCTCCTTACTTCACACTCTCGGATATGAATTGTCTGTTAGTTTGGGAAAAGTGCTTCCCCATTAGGGCCGGGGATAAAAACCCCAGCCTTTGCAGCCCCATACAGAGACAGGACAGTTGCACCCAAGACGAGGACGGTCCCTGCAAGGGCTTTCAAGTGTGACTTCCAGGTAGGGATGAAGTAACCGGGGGCAATGGTTGCTAGGAAGGCCGAGCAGACGGTGAGTGAATACACAATAGATACAGAGGTGTTGATGGCTACGATCTGACCAAACTTGGCGAACGGCTTGATGATAGTCTGGGTCAGGGGGATAGCAGCCACAATCGTTGTCAGTGCACTTGACAGGATGGACACGCCAATGTGTGTTATAGCTGCTTTAGTTCTCCAGCGTCGAGCAGAAGAGGCCGACTGATGAGAAAGGACATAGTGTTAAAATGAAGAAAGGGAAACTGCTCAAATTTGTTTTATTTAATGATGAACAATAACAACATATAAAACAGTGATGTCATAAATTGAAACAGTCTTTGTCTGACAAAATGCTAAAATGAAGCACTTCAGTAAAAACGACTAGGCACACATTATCAGGCTGTATAACATAAATCATAGGTACAATATATCATAATTCTTTAAAGGAGGTAACCCCAAAAAATCAGTTACTGGATATGTGTAATGTAGCAACATTATGGGAGATAACTCTTGATTATACATTTCTGCCCCTGAGTGACTGACCTGTTTGTGGTCCTGGGGGAGTGCCTTCCCTGCCAGCAGGTATCCCTCCACCAGATGTACACAGTAATCCACCGAGGAGCCGACTAGTATAGAGAGTGAGATGGCCTCTACTCCACCCATCTCCCAGCCAGCCATGTAAAACACACCCACTACCAGACAAATCATTTCTGTAAGATAGGGTGTATAGTCCCAAAACAGTAAATCTAAGATAAGTTAACGTCACACAGTATTTATCAAAAGTAGTTAACAATTTGTTAAGTGACTTTATCTCAAGGATTATACATTTAACACAATCAGAGTAGTGTTGAAGCAACTTAAACTCAATACGTCTTTATAACATTATGATCCCTCTTTTTGTATCTTCATAATTGTGTGCATGTATACCAGGTATAAAGATTCAACAGCTGTTTTCTAGTGCCACACCACTTAAATATACATCCCACTTCTGTACTACCATATTAAATATGGTAATGTACTCCACTCTGTGTAGGTGGGGTGCTGGAGTTAAATAAGAGTCAGGTGTCTCACTCAAAGACACAACTATAACCTGCTGTCTGCAAGATCTGTGTCTACAATACTGCAGTCCAATGGACGATAATTATTACTGTATGGCTTCTCCACTATATAACCTATCAACTTCCGACGGCATTCACTTAGGCTATAAATGCCATGGCCCACATGTTAATGCAATTTGTTGGATACCCCCAACACTCAATGGAGAATGGTTGTTCTACATTGAACTAGTATACATATATAATACATACATATCTGATATCTATGTTAAATTCTTATAAGCACATTTTAATTTCTAAATTGAAATATTCCAAAAATGATAATAACATTCATTGAAACAAACCTTAATGCTTAGCGCATATTAAGATGATTGCCCACAAACTTATGTCATTCATATAGACTGTAAATGTCACATCAATAAAGTTCACCGTTTAAGTATTCATGTCACTAACATGAAGTTTACTCACGCAGTATACATATGAATACGATGAAGAGCAGCAGCACATGTCCAGTAAACAGCGCCACGGCAACCATACACACCACCATAGACAGCACCAGCCCATAGATGGCACTGTTTACCGCCACCACTTCCATCAGTACCTGGAACACGACCGCAGATGTTCATATTCATATGTATTGCATTTTTAGGTACAGTATATGTACTTCCTGTGTCAATTTGATAATGCACTACTCTTGGGTAAGACAAAAAACAGGCTCATGAGTATGAATAAATTAAAATCAGGAAAAACTATAAAAACATCTCTATAACTCCTTTAATTTCTAATACGGTGTATACAATTGATAGTTTTTCTAAATTTGTGTGTTTAGGAGAATATTTATAGATTCTTTTGAAGTACAGCAAACCTATTTTCTACCTAATCATAACTGTGTACGTCCTCACCTTTGTCCAGAACTGTGACGTCTGAAACATGGAATCCAGCACTTCTATATGCTTATGTTCTGAGGATTTTATGTCCTCAATCAGAGTCTCCCATTTCAGATAATGCTTGTATGCTTCAAAGTACGAAATTCCTTTTGGAGTGGTCTGAAGTTGAAAAAAACATTTCCTACTGTAATAACGCATTTGATCAGAATCCTGTACTCTCAACATGTCTGAACATTTACAACATTGCTGACTTTATGCTTTTCTGATGCATTACACCTGTGGAAGCTGATTCTACCAAAGATTCAAATACCGTTCTTAACCTAATAACAACACCTACTCCAATGAGAGTATCACCAAGGATTTTAAATATATACCACAAATGCTAATTGTTTAATTCCAGATTTTAAAATTGTGGAAGTTGATGAAACCTGAAGATTAAAAAAACTCAAAGCTTTATGAATGAAGGACATTGTCACCTGTGGAAGTTAGTGAATTAAGGCTCTAATTCTAGATTTCATGTCTGATGTCAACAAGTTTTGAAGTTGATGATACTTACAGACTCGAATGCAAATGCCCACCAGAGTAGCCCTGTTTTGTTGGCTGTGAGACCCCCAGCGTAGTGGGCTGGTGCCTGGCGACCATACACGGACTGGGTCTGCTGGAGGTCACGACACTCAGGTATCTCGTCCAGACAGGCCACTACACACAATAAATGTACCAAGATTAATATCATTATCTAATAAAATATTTACATTATGTAAAGAGCAACAAGCTCAGATGAAGGTTCTATTGTACATTGATATAATCGGCTGGATTCATCTAAACAGTGGGCTTCTTTGGGAAATCTTAATAAAGAAATTTTGTACTTATAGCTTCAGTGTATTTTATACTTGTGATACCTAACAATAAACATTACATCATTAGTTCATGTTAATAAATTAATGATATGTATCAATGAGTTTGACAGTGTCACACTAGAAGATTCAGTTTTATAAGATTTATGTCTATAATTTTGAATTTTAGTGAGTCTGTCTTTTTTGCAGGAATGCTGCCTACACATTGAATAATACACTATTGAATATTCATTAGCTATCATAAAATCATGTAAAAGGACCATGAATGTTTGGAAAGCTCTTGTCTTTACTTGCATGTCATAGCTTATGCTAAATTTGATTGCTGAGAGAAAGTTTAAAAAATTAGATTTTGCTACCGAAGAGCTACCAGGTATGCAAGACAAAGATATAGATCACAGCTACTTACTATGAGGAGGGAAACATTGGGCACTGCCCTTGCGGACAAGACTACTCTCATTGGCGATACGTTGACAGATCCGACACAGAGTCTTTATACCGTCTATCGCGCTAAGGAGATCCTCATCAAACGAGAAAAACTTGCTAAACTTGGAATCAAAATCTACTGTTCCCTGAAACAAAAATATGAAAATCTACAGTGCCTGAACAATGTGATGTGTTAGGATACTCATAGGTTCAGGTGCTACTGTCACATAACCTTTACGATAATGATCCATTCCTCAAACATTATCAGTCATTACCTCTTTTTTTAAAGTCTGAATATTAATCTTAAAAAGTGTTCCTGATTCCGAAACAGTTGGAATTTTAAAAGTTGGCCCACATATACACTGAAACTATTGTGAATATTTATGCTAAGAATGATTTACAAAGAATGACTAAACTACTGTTTTTATATTTGCGATAGTTCTGAAATCTATTTACTCTATACACATGTATCTATATACCTGAGTTTGGTCAAGAACATGACCAACAGGGACGTTACTTCTGTCTATGCCTTTGATCCCGAACACCACATGTACAACGGCACCGCTCTCTAACATGGGACGGTCCTTGGTGTTAGAGCAGTCATGCCCTTGGCACACACTGACACCTTCTGGCCCTTGACCTTTGACGGGCACACTTGATCGGGGAGGACCAGGAGTCCAGTGGAGAGCAGCGTCTGTGTTAGGTACTACTGGCTTAGGTGTGCTTGGTCTCGGTCTACGTGTTACAGGTGGAGACTTTGGTGAAGTTATCGTTTTAGGAGTGGGTTTCCTGGTCTTTACTATTGGAGGCTTAACTTCTGAAATGAGAAACAAAACAATGTTTTAAGCTGATAACTCCAAACACATTGTGAAATCAGAGACATTGTGACAAGAAACTTCTACATTAGCCTGTAGCCCTGAAGTGTTTTCTTTTCTTTTTTTCCACGACATGTAACTAAATCCTGACACATCAGCATAGTGATGTTAGGTGTGATCACTATACAGAAACCTATCTTTAGTTGTAGACTGTAGGGATGGGACAGTCACATGTGTCGTAGTAATGTGGGGTGTGATCCCTATACAGAAACCTACCTTTAGTTGTAGACTGTAGGGATGGGACAGTCACATGTGTCGTAGTAATGTGGGGTGTGATCCCTATACAGAAACCTACCTTAAGTTGTAGACTGTAGGGATGGGACAGTCACATGTGTCGTAGTGAATGTGGGATGTGATCCCTATACAGAAACCTACCTTTAGTTGTAGACTGTAGGGATGGGACAGTCACATGTGTGGTAGAGATGTAGGGTGTGATCCCTATACAGAAACCTACCTTTAGTTGTAGACTGTAATGGTGGGACAGTCACATGCGCCGTAGTAATATGGGGGGTGACCACAGGATGAGACCTGTGCGAAGGACGGTTGGGGCGTTTTCGATTATAAGCAGGATTCATCTACAAAGCATGGATGTGAGGCATATATATAGATACAATTGAAATGTTTATAGACCAGCAGTGTGTTTAACGAGGTACTTTTTCAACTGCTGTTATTCCTTTTGTTTCACATGCAAATATAAAACACTAAATTGATGTAGACAAATTAAACGAGACAATCAATCAGAAAACCCCAGAAATAAAAAGTATCTATAAAATAACACTGTAATGAGGTCTTACTCTAACTGCACTAAGTAGAGATTTGACTGCTATATACACCTAGCATCAGGAGAGGGTTCAACTATCTAGAAATAACAGTAGACCAAGCAATATCACAAAATTTCTGAACTCTAAAAATTGTATGCTTACCACACATATATTCTGAAGTTTCACATGTCCTCCCAAATGTTCTAAAGTTAAGTTTTCTGCAATTCAACAGGCTTTCCGTGCTATGAGATAATCTTTTTAACCAAAGTTTTTAAAATATTTTATCACTGTATTTCACCAGACATAAGCCAATAACCAGGGATATGTCATTTAACATTTGAGGAACATAGTCATTCAAAAGTATTTTTGATAAAACTGACAAAAAAGTATCACAAGTAACTACCTTATAACTTGATTTCATTATGACTAATTACCAAGGGAGGGCAGACACTTGAACTACACAACTATAATCAAAGCATGTATCCCTGTATGGACTAGCTTTTTAACAATTGTTCAATAGATATTTAGCAGAAATTCACAAGGGGTTGTTTGATTATTCTCACAGTTGTCCAAGGAAAATAACAATAGATAATTTTGATAACAAAATGTACTTAAATACAATGAATAGAAATAAACAAATTTGGTGTCCGTGTTTTCCTCAAATGTAAAGTAATGAATGACTGTAAAATTCTACTGAATATCCATCAAGTAATTACCACACTGACAGAGCAAGTTGATAAGACAATGCAAAGTTTTGCAACTAATCCACAGTCCCTGACAAACCATGGTGTCGAAATAGAACGAAGGGTCTGTATAGCTCTTTACAAAGTGGGTCAGGAAACCTAATTTCAGCATACAACACTCGATCATTTCAAAAAGTATTCATTTACAAATATACAATATACGCCCCAGACTAAGTTTTGTATACAAATATACAATATACGCCCCAGACTAAGTTTTGTGTTTTGTATAGCGAAAAAGGAAAGAAACTTTGCATATAGTTGGACAATTTTGCATGCAACACTCTACTGTCCCAAGAGGTGTTCACATACTCATGGATGGTCGGATGGATGGACAGGGTGCAAACATATACATACTGTAGTACCCTCTGGTAATATCGGAGGGGGACTATTGAAAAACATATACATACTGTAGTACCCTCTGGTAATATTGGAGGGGGACTATTGAAAAACAAATACAGTACATTCATCAGAAGGATCAGACATCAGAGATGAAATAGAAAGATACATACGCTGTATATAGCTGAACATCGTGGACAGAAGATTGTGTCTACGCTGAGGTTGCTTTTCAGGTCAAGTAACATCTGCAGGTTGGTGTCAGATTGGAACAATTGCGGGGGTCGTGTGGCAGGAGTAAGCTGGACCATCAGGCCTACTGACACACACAGGACCACCAGGGACAGAACTGTAATATGAGTCAGGAGGGCAATATAATCTCTATAGTCTATAGACAAACCCAGCATCATCAGGGACAGGGCATTAATTCATATGATCAGGTTAGAAAAAATTAAGTGTTTATAGAAATTTGACCTGATAAAGATTTTTTGAAATGTACTAATTCCTTATTCAGCTATATAAAACCTGATTTCTTATTTTCTTTTTCTATTAAGGACAGTGAATTATTTCTTTTGTGTTGCTTTAGCAAAAAGTTAAAATATAGAAAAATAAATTCCTCTTGTAAAGCACTTAACTTTCTCAGTGCCAAACTTCAAAGTTTCATTTCAGGAATTAATTCCTGTTTTTCTTTAAAATTTTGCTCAATATAATCAAATGCCAATATTCAAACCAACTCTTTACTTAAATGGCAACAAATAAGCTTATTTTTCCGACCGGGAATATGCATTAAACCTTTGTCATGCCTACCTAATACACCCCTGCGTATGTGTGTTACAGGACGTGCTATACCGTGAAAGGTGAAACCTTGCAACATCTTGCTGAAAAGTAAATCTTCTTTCTGATCATCTAGCTTTAAGGTAGCATCCAGCAAAGCTTCATCATCATCATCAATTGCATCTGGAAAAGTGAATTGCAAAACTTGTATATAATCAACGATTACTATTTTTCTAGAAGATTGTTTCACATATCTCTCTCTCTTATAAATGGGAACAATGATTCACATATATCTCTCTCTCTTATAAATGGGAACAATGATTCACATATATCTCTCTCTCTCTTATAAATGGGACCAATGATTCACATATATCTCTCTCTCTCTCTTATAAATGGGAACAATGATTCACATATATCTCTCTCTCTTATAAATGGGAACAATGAGTCACATATATCTCTTATTAATGAAACAATTGATTAGCATTTATTATTTATGACAATTCAGTGTTAAAGGGAACATATTGTACACTGTTCATCAGGATTAATTTTTAAATGTCTATTTGTATCAGTATATCTGTATTTCAATAACTTATGTATGTCAAACATTTAATTTATGATAAAATTATTTTCAATAATTTCTCATTTTTATTTTAATGAATACACTAGTACTGCTGGGAAAAGGAGAGGAACATACCGACATCCTTTCCTTTTGGTTCTTAGTACAAAATTTGTTGATAACATTTATAGCTATCGTAATTAAAGTCAATTAAGTTTAAGATGTAACTGAAATTCAACAAGCCTGTTCCTAAACAATTAGGCTTAAAGATAAAAGAATAATATGACCTTTATCAATAAAAAATGCCTGGTAATAATCCCACCTCTAGTAGTATATATTTTTACCAGTAACAAGTCCACCGGGTACCCATCTTATACTCCTCTTGTAGTATAGATTTTTACCAGTAACAAGTCCAACGGGTACCCATCTTATACACCTCTTGTAGTATAGATTTTTACCAGTAACAAGTTCACTGGGTACCCATCTTATACAGCTCTTGTAATGCAGTATAGATTTTTACCAGTAACAAGTTCACTGGGTATCTATCTTATACACCTCTTGTAGTATAGATTTTTACCAGTAACAAGTTCACTGGGTACCCATCTTATACAGCTCTAGTAGTATATATTTTTACCAGTAACAAGTCCACCGGGTACCCATCTTATACACCTCTTGTAGTATAGATTTTTACCAGTAACAAGTCCACCGGGTACCCATCTTAAACAGCTCTTGTAGTATAGATTTTTACCAGTAACAAGTCCACCGGGTACCCATCTTATACACCTCTTGTAGTATAGATTTTTACCAGTTATTATGTATAACAAGTCCACCGGGTACCCATCTTATACAGCTCAAGCATTTTTTAAAACAGATTTCACAATAAGATCAGGCAGGGTAATAAGCCCGACCCCTTGTTCAAGATATCCGAATATCCGAAGTGATGGTTATGTCTAGAATTAGGTCCTTCCTGCACATTGTCAATCAATCATTTTCACCTCGAAATTGTTTCACGCTCAAGCTTTTTAAAACAAGTTCATCCGGTGTTGAATTGTAAATTTCTCTATTTACGGTTACAAGGTTTAACTCGAGAATAAACACATGAATGCACACATGTTATGGACCATGTCTTCTGAGTTTAATGTTCCTACCAAAATACTCCTGCATAGGGTCGTCCATCATTAACAAGGGGACGTCATCCTCATCTGGGGAGTCTGCAACTTCAACAGGGCTGTCCTGCCCACAGGTCCAAGAGGGGGGACTGGTGTTATCTTGGGTCTGTCCCCTCACAAAGCGGGCTATATCGGCGGGAAGGCACAGCTTGGCTGAGAGTGCACTCTTTGACCGACCTAGACATCGTGATATTCTAGAAGCAAGAAATATGTAATATTCAATGGGACACGTTCTGGAGTATCCTATCTATATTTTGCTTTCTAATTACAAAGAACAGCAGAAACAACAATATATTTTGACACAGAAATGGCTAATCACTTTTTAGCTTTTTCTGCTGACTGTGACACTAGCTAGCCTCAGTGAAACTGTCATGAGAGTGAAAACGCAGTCAGAGATGTACATATTTTGTACATACTGTATGACTGTTCAAAGTTTCTACTAAATCTTGACCCAATGGATGAACTCCATATGAAGTTTCACTGTTTCAGAACTAGTTTATCATTAACACACTGAATTTATGTCTATAACACAGGCAGATGTTTTTGGTCAACTAAATGCATCAAACTTCATTACAAATCATGCTTGTAGTGAGCAAATTTTATGGGGTTCATTACAAATGTATTTAATTATACTGTAATCAGGTTGCTGTCTGTAATGTCAAATAAAGATTGTATTGACCCTTTCACCACTGCAGACCATAATGGACTCATCCAGATCAATGCAAGGTGGAGTCTACTAAAGTTACATAGGGGTGAAAGGGTTAATAAAACCAAAACTAACAACCAAGAAATGTCCAGGTCTGTTAAATTTCTACTAATCCATTTCAAAGCAAATAGGTCGGACAAAATCTATAGGCCGTTTAGATCAGAGTTATCATCCTTCATTATTGCTTATTATCTTTACTTAAACATAAATACATTTCAAGACTGTGATATAACATTATATTTAACGGTTCTTTTGTATATACTGCAGTGAGTATCAATGGACCTTGTATATGTTTTATATGTCAAGGAAAGCAGAATTTATACACAAGTGAACATGTTTGTCTATTATTAATGACCTCCTTTAATGTCACATATATATAGACTGCTATTTGGAACATCTATACACAATACACTATATTCATCTCATAAGGTCTTGACTGCACTTAAAAGGAAATACTGCAAACAAGGTTACAGGATAATTTACATCTGTTTTTAAAGAGAATTTATACAACATTTGATGACTCACAGTCTGGCAACGGCCTCTTCACATTTGTAGATAGATAGCGCCCATATATAGAGTGCGGGGGGCATGATGAGCATCACGGTAACCCAGCAACAGGAAACGATAAGTGACATAAACAGGCCAAACTGGTGTACAGCAGGGATCTGTTGTAAAAACAAACACAGTGTAACCATATAGTCATGATCAGTACACTTTATTCTATATATGTTGTCAGTTCACACAAATATATTGTAACAATCGTGGTGCTTAAAAATAGTTGTCGTCAAAAACTACATACCCTGCCTCCAGCACACATACAAATATGCACGTATACACATCACACATGGAGACACGTCCTTAAATGACCTTTATTATTTAGCTGTTGATAGGACAATAAACAAATTCAACCAACAACTCAAAAACTAAAGCCTGCACAAAATAATATTAGGACAAGTACATTACTAATACAGTATTTCTGTCTCCCTTCATTCACAGGTAAGATATATAATATATGGATTTTTTGTTCAAGGCAATTAATGATAAAGGGAGATAACTTCTAGGTGATAGATATAAAAGTTTCCAAGTACAAGTTCTCTACCAACTTATCTGAAGTAGTGTGTCTGTTCTTACTTTCTATTACGGCCCCGGTTATAGAGGTGAGTAACTTACTGAAGAGAACACGTTAGCAGCGAAGGCAGCTGTTGTGGTAAATGATGTGAAGAATGTGGCTTTGCCTGCAGTCAGCATTGTGTGACGGATTCTTTTTGAGACACTTTTTTGTCCGCTTGACTGACGGAAAATGTTCACGAATACAAACACATCATCCACTCCTAAAACAGAAGATTTTAATTTCAGTATGGAAACACTTTAATGTTATATAACATGATTGAAATTATTTGATCATTTTGTTTTCAAACTTAATACCACTTCATTGCCATTTTCACAGCAATTCGCACCAACGCAGTCAGTTATGAACTTTCAATTTATACTTATTGTTGTTACTGGCTTTTCATTTAACCCACTGGCCCTGATAGAATGGAACATACCAGTAAGTTAGTTTACTGTACTGTACATGTACATATATCACAAACCATTGCAAGACGGTCTTAAATCTAACATTTGTTTTCTTTTAAAGTTTTAAAACTACTGGAGACTGAAGGAAATTTCATACTGCACGTTTGGGACATGCCTGAAATAATAAATGAGTATGCTGTTAACAATATCTTACCTATTCCTATGATGACAAAGGCAGCTACCCCATTGAGGATACCTAGAGCCGAGATCCCAAACACAAACCGGTACAGGAACAGAGCCAGCGGGAAGCACATGACAATGCTAGCCACGCCCCAGAAGGTGAGCCACACGGAGAACGTCAACATCATCATGATGACACAAATACAGATCATGGTGATATAGGCCATTTTCACGTCGTTCCAAAACGTACTGTCTACCTGGTAGTCAAAGATCTCTGTACCTCCATACAGTACCTGTAATTTACTGGGGGGAAAAGAAAACATATATTCCTTAATATGTCTTTACAAATTCACCATCATCACAACATATAAAAGAGGTATTTTTACGTTACATTCCCAATATTATATTGCTTCAATAATATTAAAAGGAAACTGCCAGTTAGATTGGTTTTCACCTTTATGCAGGTATTTTTAGACCTATAATTTGTTTTCTTTACTTGGATGTCATCTGTTCTTATCAGAAAAATTGAATTTAATATTAATAAGACTAATGAAAATTTCACAATTGTCAATTTTCAATATTTTAAAATAAATGCACCAAATGCTGCATTTTTATTGAATTAAGTTACTGGATAAAATTTTGTCACCATCACAAATATCAGGCGTTTTGAAAAACGTTCATGTCATTAGCTGTGGTCTGATTATTTCTAAATTTCTAAATTTTAGATCATCTGACATATATATGGGACCTGTAGCTAATTATGTATAAGATGTCACAAATTTACACCAAGACCATGAACTTACTTATTTGATAACTTGGACAGCAGATCAATGTAGGTAACAACAAATGCTTTGAACTTTTCTGATTGTTGCTTGATCTCAAAATACGGTGAATTATATCCCTGAAGAGGTGTTCCAAACTTCACTTCCGTCCTCAGAAAACGGCTTTTGTGAAATGTTTTATTAACATGTGGATCCACAAAGTAGTAGGATTTGTCTGAGGTGAAAGCCCATTGTAAACCTTCACTAATATTTTTTATGAGTGTCTTACCAAGTCCGTCAAAGAGAGGTCTATTTTGATCATCTAGCGAAGGATAAAAGAAAGACATGAGAGAATTGAGAGGAGCACAGGAGTTCTGGGCCCTGACAGCAGGATCCATATGAGCTATAGTGTAGTCTTTTAGACAGAAATGATAGAAATCTGGATGGCTGATAATCCTTTGTTCAATATCATGAATCATTTCCAGTCTCTCCCTTGTGAAGACGTTGCCATCCTCCTCCCCTTTAGCCATGAAAACAACCTGCATTTTCCACTGAGCATGGTACTGAACACGTGACAGGATGCTGAATGAGTCAGAATCTGAAGCTGACCGTTTTGATAAACTACGTAAAATATTATGCGTTGCCAGTGATTGTTTTGACAAATCCTCTGATGTTTTACGATTTGACATATGGCTGATTGATTGATCTTGCACCAATTTAAGATTTTCTCTCCCTGATTGGACGGACCTCCTGTGCCGACCAGAGAAGAGGCTGTCACAGCGTCCATAGGGAATGGAATGCCGGCTGCTGTTGTGTTGTGTCGCCACTTTAAACGCATCATAGTTTAAGGAGGCAGGATGGTTTGGGATTGTGAAGGCGTGGATGGACTTGTCTATAACAAGGGTGGGCTGTAGTACAAACAAGCTGTAGTAAAACAGTGCGGCACATATTGCTGGAGTAATGATCAACAGTGCTATAGAAACGAACAATCCTATAACAGACGCTTCACAACACTTCCCTATTTTCTTGTTACAACAGGTGCAGTTGTTTTGACGCGACAGATTACAGTTTAATTTTTGTATACAGGTCAGTTGATCTCTTGAATGAGTTGTCTCCCTTTTTACTGATTCTGTTGAATCGTCGCAGTAGTCGTCCAGGGGTACCTGGTTGTAATGGACTGTGTCTCCACACGTTGTCAGCAGGCATGACATCCTGGTTCTTCACCTACAACATTATAAAACAGTGAGATAATGATGAACATGCATATATGTCAATCAAGATGTACTTGTATCAGGATTTAGCCTAAAAACTAATATAGGTAGTGTGGCAGATTTTAATTGTACGTATGATTACGGTCGCCTTTTAGCTTCGAGCTAGAGGAAATTTTCCTTTAGCTCAGTGGTAGAGCATCTGACTAGGAACCTTGAGATGGAGGGTTTGATCCCTGGTGGAATCACGCTATTCTCTTTCCTGTTACAAATGGTGTCTGTGGCCATCCCTGTGATGACAGGGAGTTAGAACCTGGGTTGTGGCGTTTGAGGGAGAACACATTTAAAAAGGGGGGAGTTGTGTGGCAGATTTTAATTATACATAGCTAAAATAGATTATGGTCTCATGTTAGCTTTGAGCTACGTACAGGGAGTTTCCTTTTAGCTCAGTAAGTAGAACGTCCGACTAGGAACCTGGAGATCGAGGGATCAATCCCCGTTGGAAGCACACTATTCTCTTTGGAGAAAAATCCTAAATAGAAACCTGGTACATGTGTGTGTCGTATTCCCCCACAAAACACACTGTCACAATATGTTAATAACCAGTCATAAACACTAATCTATGCTACACAAGATTAGCTATGTGCTATAATTTAGCCTATATACATTTGATGTGTCACTGGTTTTTGACTAAGTACAGAAATTGGGACTGGTTAGTATATAAGCAGTAGGCATTTGTAAATTGCATATAAGCAATTTTCCCATCATCATGCAAAGATTCTGTTACTGTGAACTTGACCATGAAAGTATGACATTGGTATTCAATTATCTTGTTTCGAGAGATTATTACTTTTGTAAGTATATATTTGTATGACGTTTCATGAACTTTGGTTAACAATTTATCAGGAACTTGTGGGCAAGCCAGATGTTGACAGACGGGTTGGTGCCAATATATGCTACACCAAAGGCTGTTCAATAAACATAAGAAACCAAACTTGTAGACAATCATGCCTAGAGCTTGACCTCTGCCACAGACTTAGATAGTTAATCTAATTACATGGTTACTACTGTATAAAATGCCAACATACTGCTCTCTACACACAATATTACATAACAACATAATTACAACATCAATGATTAATCCTGATCACATTACCGGAGCTCACAACCGTATTAACTCAGTGGCTGGAACAGGTTAACGATAACACACTATATATGTCAGTAGGGTAACGGGTTGTTTCGCCCCAAATCCCGTTCGCCCTAAGGGTTGTTTCGCCCCAAATCCCGTTCGCCCCAGGTTGTTTCGCCCTAAAAAATATATTTTTCTTTAAGTCATAAATATCATGTTAAAAGTTTAAAAAAAATATCTTTCTCTTGAATCAAGATATAATTACGTGCCGGAAGGTGAAGAACGAACCTGTATATTCATCACCGAATCCTACAACGGACATACTAATATCTGGAATATACTGTATATTATCGTTTTCATTTCCTACCTTAATTAAGTAATGTTGTTCTTTATAAAATGCACCTGTATATATTTTAACGTTAAAAATATTTAAAACATGATATAAACAATTCAAAAAATCACCCTGTCACGTCAGCCATTTTATATAAAACAAATTTCTCTTAGTACATAGATACATATACGAAATGGACAAAGATTAGGTACAAATTGCGTATAAGAATAAAAAAAAAATACTTTAATTATATATATCTATGATATATAGATAAGATATGGATATTATGATATAATGAAACTAAATTAATTTCTCTAAGTACAATACTTATAATATATAGATAAGATATGGACATATAATGAAACTAAATTAATTTCTCTAAGTTCATAGATACGTATACGAAATGGACATATATTAGTTACAAATTGCGTATATAGACTGAAACTACATACGTATATTAATTGCGTATAAGGATGAAAAAAAAATAATACTTTCTCTAGAGACGTATATAAAATGTAAATAATTCCCCAAGTACATAGATACGCATTTTAATTGTTAAGCAGATGTGTACATTTGAATTATGAAATAAACGTTGCAATTTACTTAGGGAATTATCAAAATACATTAAATATACTTGTATAATAATGTACTTGCCAGTCTGGCAGGTTCTATGCTGCCAGGTTCTATGCTGCCAACAGTCACACACATCACTTCAGATACCATGCTGTCTGCGTAAATTACGTTATGGATGATTTGTGCATTTTGTAACTTGTTATAAATAGAGCATTTCTCAGTACTGTGTTATAACTCACCATTACTAATGTTGAATTATAACACAGTATTGAGAAATGCTCTATTTATGACAAGTTACCTACTCAAAATTATCTACTCAAATATGCATATGAATTTTTATTTGTCGGTACTATCACGGACTTAAATCTAATTCCGTGGTACTATCAAAACTTCTCAATATGGACATAATCTCCAATTAGCAAAAAACAACACGGACGTGTGCAGAAATCAGGTAAAGAAAACATCGTCACACAGCGACGAGTATGCGTACAGCCGTACACTACACTAATTTAAATGTGTTAACATGGAAAATAATATTGTTGTATACCTCGCAATTTTTAAAATTACACCATTTTTGTTTCATTTCACAATTCTTACTTATTTCTAAAATTAAATTAAATATATGTTATAATGTGTGTCGGCGTTAAGAAAATAACGTAATCCGTTTTTTACTTTACAATGTACTTAAAACCACACAAACCCCCTTTTTTTTTAAAAATAAAACTGATTTTAATGATATGAAAGACTAAGAAGACTTAATTTGTGACTTAAAACAAATAAAAATGAAAAGAAAATACCAAACAATGTTTCGCCCTAAAAAAAATGTTTTAGGGCGAAACAACCTGGCGCGAAACAACCTAGGGCGAACGGGATTTGGGGCGAAACAACCCGGAACCGGCAGTAGTTGCTGGTTCACTCCTCCTCCATTGTCACAAGCTCAAGCCAAAATGTATTCTCCTGCAGACATATATCGGTACAGACAGCTATAAATGTAGTGGAATTGGACTGAGTCATGGACAACCAGGTAGCTCATTTGGTAGAGCGTTCGCATAGAGTTTGGGGGGTCCAGGGCTCGAACCCCATGAATCTGGTCATGCATTTTTCCTCTCCTTTTACAGAGGTGCCTGTGACCAACCCTTGTTTCAAGCATGCAGTTATTGAATGGGATTCTTTACCTGCCTCTATTGTCTAGGCCAATACTGTGGATGAACTTCGATCACCCATCCCAATAAGCTTTCTCTAAACCTTGCTGTGAGTTTTTTTCAATCTGACTTATCTGTACATATCTTAATTTTTAATCCACGAAATTAACCAGTTTTAACCAGTGTGTGACACTAAATCTACAATTTTGAAGACTTGTTAAAACATTATTACGAGGTCATATCAAGGCATATCATGTTTGGAAACAAAGATAGGACAGCAAAGCTGTTTGTCACCATTAGACCATATGTCGCGATGTAGCTATATATATATTATAGGACAACAACAATAATAAACAAATACCTGTGGTCATTTGTTACTATATCGAAGATACATATTGATTGAATTCATCCCTTGGTTCAAGAAAAAACCCTATATATATATATTTTTAAAGTTATGCAACACGGATGTAAACCCAGTCATCGTCACAGTGACCGCTTAAAAAAATGACACAATGAAATTCGTCATATAACCAAATAACAGGATGTGAACTCGTCTAAGCTTATGAGTTAACAGGCAAATAAATGTTTGACCGAAAATCAAATGGAATAAATTTATCAACAGCTGTTATACTTACCGATTTACCTCACGTAAATCTGATGTTAAGAATTTATTACGACGAGTTATCGACAAAATACATTAACAGTTTCACCTCATCTCCGTTTATCTGTTTGTTTTTGTTCGGGAAATATTAATCACGTGATCGGTAATGAGGGGAGACTACTCTAACGGCGAATGACCTACGAATCTTGGCATCGATTCTTTGACTGGCGATTGATCAGTGCAGGCCTAGGGTTAGCAAGAGGTTAATGACCTGTAGCGCAGTACGTTATATAATATATATATAATCCTTACTAATGACATTACTCAGGTCTAGATATATGTCCATAAGACAGGAGGTTATGGACAACGAAATAACTTATTAGGCCTAACATAAGTTACTTATAAAATTGCTTTAAGTTAAAAATAAATAATAGGCATCGATCAAAGTATCTGTATAAATGTATTTTATATTTGAAATCATTAAACCTTTAAATGTCTCGGATTAGTTATGCCACGGACTTAGGTAATCTAATTCCGTGGTTATGCACACATATCTGTATCATCAAAAATAAATTATAATCAAGTCGCTGAAATAAATATATAAATAAAAATCAGCAAACAAACGACAAAAAAAATCAACAAAAACGTAATTCGAAGATATGGCAAAATATGAACAAAGAAAAGATCAAGTGGAGAACATTGGAAAAGTGCTAAGAGTATAAGACCAGGTGCTCTGGAAGGGTAAGCGTTTCTGCTTCATCGACGGTACCCGCTTTGTTAATCTAAGTAGAATTAAAGGGAGAGAACTATTAATTTATGGTCTTGATGAATATAATTGATTTTTTGGAAACCTCTTTCGCTACATTAAAGATGATCTTATTAATTTTTAACTATGATATAGTAAAAGTGAAATTTAGATTTGCCAAAGGTTGCACTGGAATAACCGCTTTAAAAATATTAAAACATATGTATTATATTTGTATGAATGACATATACAGCATTTATACACAAAGAAGTTATCGACCTTCAACGTTGTCTAACAGGGATGTTTATGTGCTATCTATATATGCGCTTTAGTCAAAATCAACCGTACGCACATAAGTTGTGATAAAAAAAAAACCATCATCCGTTTTGACTGCCAAAAATGTTATGACCGTAGGACGGAATACAGTTGACTTGTTGAGCTTGACAAGTAGTGTCACACGTAGATGTATAGAGAGTGTACAACATGCACCGTACTGTCGTAAAGACACAGCAAGACTAGAACCTCGAGACAAATGACCTTATCACATCAAAGGTCAAACATAAATAGTTCATGTTGATGGATACGGACATACTAGGCGACATACGTGCTCCATCTTCTCCCATTCATCTGATACAGTGTCATTACGTACAGTTGTACACTATTAGCTTCAAATGATTACATGCTAATCTGAAGACAAGTAAAACAGTCAGCACACATACAAAAATGTACCAAATGGTGTAAATGTATCTATATATATAACAGTACACCAACTCACATTGATATTTTGATCAACACCTTACATCCATATAAAAACATCTTTCGAAAGATAAATATATATATATATATATATATATATGTATTACTGTTTGTAAAAGAAAAGCGTAACCGTGCTGTCTTGGGTAATTAACTGTGCATGTACACCATTGGATGTTATAATCACATGTATCTTCTTAACATTATGTAAGTTATGAAAATAAAATGAAATTGAACTTAAAGCAAACTGAGCACTTGGTTACTAGCTAGGTCATAAGGCATCGATGTATGGGCATGTGTAAGTATAGGGGTCGTATTTACCTATATATTATATATATATAAAGCATGTACTACGACCCCTATCCTTACACAAGCCCGTGTAAATCTGTACATGTTTTATGTCATTAACATCTTCCAATGATTACCCTCTATGTATACATATCTACTCTGTACTTTGGATTTACTAAAGACACACTGCATGTCACAAACTGACGAACCGCAGGACTGAGAGATAGTGGTCCTCGTATTTTTAAAGATTACCAAAGTGTTACTCCGATATCAAAGCCGGTCATGTTTACCGATACGCTGTCGCGCAATTCACTTTTATCTTTAATCAGAGCATTAGTCTGAAATCACAGCTACGCAGGATTTCGCAACAATTTCTTATCTAAACCGAGTATCATCCACAAGCTGGCGCGTAGTGTGACTTTGATTCTGTCATGATAAAAAAAAAAAAACTGAGTGTAGAGTAGATAAGTGATATTGAGGGGGAACCGTCAGACTTATAAATGTGACCGGCCTCTTTGTTCGTCAGGATGTGTTTTACGAGCCTTCACTGTCGCGTGCGGTCTAGATATGTCAATTCCATCTATCGTCCCGGTCATAGTGACATTGAACGTGTGCACGGTTAACCCACACGGTTACCATGTTGGAAAAACCCGTCAGTATTTAAACTAGTACAGCTTTTAAATACAACACATATTAAAAAAAAAAAAATTGTTAAGAAAGTAGTTATACGATTCAACCAGTAGGAGGAAATCATTAATGTAAAGTGTACCGATGTCCATTCTCCGAGGCACTATGTGCAGTGTTCCGCACACCATGCTATTTTTTTGTATTATTTTTATGTGTAGCTTATACGGACTCAATGTAATAAAATAATTTGAATTTGTATACCAATATGTTACCTCATTGTTTCTCCCTCTTCAATTGTTCTGACCATAATTAACTCTTTAGTGGAGCGTTGGCAATCAGGCCGCTTTGGATTGTGTTCCAAGCAATAGTGACTTTATCAACTATGTCTTTTATTTACTTATTCTGAATACAACTTATCTGTGATCACATTTAATGCTTTTCATATATTAACACTATTTTTACATATATATCCCGGGGGCCTTTGTAGGTAGTGGACTCCCAATCACTTAGAAACCAGGGATATGTATACTTCCTTTTTCTGTGATGATTATTACTGGTTTTTGTATTAATATATTTGATTATCTCCCTTTACTTGTAATATAATATGTTTTTGTTATTTTACATATGTTTGTCGCAATAATAGCTCTCAAGAGCTAATGCTCCTTGTTTACCTATATGCGACGTTATATAAAGTTTCTTGTATCTTGTATCTTTATTAGTTAGGAGACAGCTGGATAGTTCTATCCTAAAAAGACGGAAGTCGTTCTGTATACTTTCAAAGCAACTGATTCAAATCAATCCTTTGCTTTGGTGTCCGCAAAAGCGACAAAAATCAATCTGCTGCACCCATTGCAATATTTGGGATCTATATCTTTCTTTCTACTTCTAACTACCTTGCATTTCCTAGCGCCTCGTTGGCAATACCTCACTTTTGGCTTTAATGTTGAGCGTTCGCCAAGGCAATGGGTTCTTTTCCCAAGGCCGGGACATACCAACGTCCTTAAAAATGGTAATTGTTATTCCCTGCTAAACGTTCAGCATTTAAGGGAATGGCAACTACTGGTTCACCCGTTGTCAGTATAATGTGACCGGGCGGAATGCTGTACTGGGTGCCTTCGGCATGGTATTTCAGTGGGATAGCACTATAAAGTAGGCATCAGATCCGCGCTATCACAAGAAGGCAAGCATACATACACGCAAGCAACCATGCACTACACACATGGAGGCACGTTCTTAAATGACCTTAGCTGTTAATAGGACTTTCAACAAAATCAAACTAAACCAAACCAAATCTTGTAAAAACGAACGGCTTCCTTTCACCGACTATTTTCACATTGGGTTGTTTTCAGCAGCATCTGAAAATGGCGTGATCAGTTTCAACAAATTATTAGTATGGCCTATTCTGAAGTTACTGCCCTGAAACATATCAAGTCAGTAAGACTACATTAAAAACGATTTACACGTCAATCATAAGACTAACCCCCGGATACCTTCTATGCATGGGATTGTTGTGGAACCCTGTCAACAACCGTGGACAGGGATCAGATAGATACCGCCAGAGTTGTGTCCCCCGCCTCTCGTCATCTCGAAACTGCATGGATACCTTTAAAATCTTGGAGAGGAAAGTTTTAAATGAGAAGATGTGATCATCATGGTGATTTCCGCAACCCAGATAACGATAAAATGCCACACTATGTTCCCTACATAATGTACTAAGGAATGGGTAGGTATGTGCTTCTCTTTACCAGCCAATGCGATAATTATGTAGATGCATATCATTATTATCTGTTTGTTCACAATCTTAAATCTGTGAACGGTGGTATACAACCAGCCCCTAATCTCGACATTCTCTTCCAAAAACATAGGTTAGTTACTAGACGTAACACCAATATCTGTCAATTTAAAAACAATCTTATTTCAATTGTCTAGAAGTCTGGGACTACTCAGATAGTTTATAAAATGATAATTAATTAGAGTGCTCCCAATATATCTATGTAAAATGCAATGACATCTTCTATAGCTTGCACTATTTGCTATCTCAGATATTATAGTTAACACATCTGTGACGCCCCAACGTTGCATTGCTTTAGGTGTGTAAGATATAAATCCACACAGTTTTTTGAATAAAAATATAATATGTTGCTATATAGATATACTAAATTAATTCTAAAATTGAATACTGACATATAACGTATATAAAAACTACCGATTTTCAGACTTTTGCTTGACCCCTTTAATGTACATGTAGGCATATTATGATGCCAGTTATGCTCTGCTAAAGACACATAAATCCGTCACTTGTTCTATTTCGGTGATGCTATTTTCAATAATGCACCGTTAATGACACCTTTTTCTCCCACACCTGACAGATTTATCTCCCGTTTTGCCGGTGCTAAATTTATCTGTCTCCGCCCTAGGGTTGAGACGGGGGGATTCCCTTATCAACAATACAATGACGTCAAGTCAACAATCCATCAACAAATTGCCTGTATGTGTTTTGGGTCCATGTTTACCTTTATTTCACATTAAAATACTGTTAGATATGGGAGAAAAATAATCAATCGCTACTGGTTGTGTAAGATAGAGAAATCTCAACCCTCGGACTAAGATTTTTTGCGGCAAGCCTCGTTCTGGACAAAAAATCTTAGTCCGAGGGTTGAGATTTCTCTATCTTACACAACCAGTAGCGATAGATTCTATTAATCACGCACTTGTTCTTTAGCTTTATTACTTCTACCTAACCTCATACCAATAACAGTTAATGACAAGGACACTGTGTGGTGCCGTACTGATGTTTTTTGAAAAATGATTTTCGAGGAAGCCATGTTGCTTTTTCTGCAGTTTTTTCTGTCAGACAACAAACGTGAATCAGAAACCAATAGGAAAGACGTTGCAACATGATTTGCTCCCGATTAATCTTACACTATAAGAGAACGACCATCAAAGTTTCTGATTGGAAAACATTCACTTGTAAAAGGTCTAGTAAATGGGTTCCAGAAATTATGTATGCTGATATAAATACAATTAAAAACATGATTTTATTGTAACTAGAATGTTTCAATTTTGCAATTACTTCTTGCGATTTATCCTCCGGAAACTAAATAGCCCTGATACAGATAGATCTCGAATTGATACACCTAATGGATCCACTCCGAGCACGGGCTAGTTGTGTATGGTAGATACGTATGCACAGTAAGCCGTTTGTCCGACTGTCCGTTGTATGGCACCTTATGTAATACAAGACAATTAATATCTGTAATGACTGTGATCGATGACCCGGGAGGTGTAATCCCATAGGCTATTTGTCTTAATCAAATTGAAATACAGATGATCACTGTTACAAAATTTCACATTGCATGACACATACTCTATCAGGCGCATGACTGTCTTTACGCAGATACGCAGGTGAATCAACCGAATTAAATAAAGCCTGCTCGTAACATTATTACGTACAATGCTTTCATAGGAATAAGGAAAAGGGTTCAGATTCTGTACGTCTTTATTCAGTGATAGACACAAACGTCTTTGTTACTAAATAAAAATAATACTCAGAGTTCTATGTAGTGGTACAGGGCATTACAATTACATAGTCATATAAAATAGTAAAACTGTGACGATACAAATTCAGATGCAGATTTCACGACGTTACTCCTAATTGAATGAATGATTGTTCTTGATCTCATTCGCTTTAAAAATTAAAAATGCAATACTTTGAATTGTATTCGTGTTTGTCGACGACGTTATTTCTGCATAGATGCATGATCGTACGAAGCGACCATTGTCGGATTCCCGGCATGATAGTGTTTTTTTTTATGTAACCTGAGTTTAGGGGTCACTGAGGGTCACTGAAAACACCAAAAATACACAATTACGACCTTTACCATTTTTATGTATTTATTGTGCTTTAATTTTATCTCAGCGTTCCTCTTGGTATACTAGTACTCATTTTGTTAATTTGTCCACGATGTTGCGGCCCTATATGGAGGCAAGGTAGTCTGGTGGTAGGACGCCAAGCTTTGACTGAATGGTTGCGGTTTCGAGTCACGGCACTGTGTTGTTTCTTTGAGCAAGATACTTTACTCTGCTTGTTCCAGCCTACTCAGTTGTAAATGAGTACGTGGCTGGGCAGTTCTAGAATTGTAAAATGCTAGCTGTGAGCGCCAACATGGCAGCACCGTGCGGGTGTATGCTCCCCAGGGAGTTGAGAACGACATTGGCTGGTTGCGAAGTCCCTATCACCACGGATAATATTTTGTGAACCGCTTTGAGAGACCTACGAACTGGGTTGTGATAAAGCGGTATATGAGAACCTCGAATTATTATTATCATTATCACCCCTGTAGGTGGGGGATAGGGAAAAGAATACACCTGCTGTTACCCGCTGTATGTATCGTAGGAGGCGACTAATGAGTTAACCCCGTGCAGAATTGGGGATATGTTTTGGTGTTCTCTATTTGGGGACACAAAATTGTAGTTGTATATCCGTGTTTAACATTCAGCATTTAGGGTAATGGCAAAAACTGGTTCACCCGTTGTCAGTATAATGTGACCGGACGGAATGCTGTGCTGAGTGTCTTCGGCTTGGTATTTCAGTGAGATAGCACTATAAAGTCGGCATCAGATCCGCGCTATCACACAAGGAAGCAGGCACACCAACATACCATGTATCCTGCATACACACAGGCAAGCACGCATACACTTCACACATGGATACACGTCATTAAATGACATTAGCTGTTAATAGGACGTTAAACAAAATTAAACCAAACCAAACTAAATTATTATCAGTATATGATCATGTTATCCTATTACCAATATTTAGTACTCTCAGATAAAGAGTGTCAGGCATATGATTAGAAAATGATTGCTGTTTGATTTCATTTGTTAGCCAATGTGTAGATTTAACAGCATTTTATGTGTATGTGTGTTTGTCTTTCATTAAAATTGGTATAATAACCACTTGAAAGGTAATGATGTCAAAAACTTATGACATTTTTAAAGTTGCTACCGCATTTCATCGAATATTTTCGAGAAGAATATGACTTATGTATGACTTTGTTACGCAAGCAGTTCTGGAACGAAAGGGTTGACTTATTTGAGATATGTTTTTATACTATTTTGTATATGTAAAAAGTGTTCCGAAGTATATGTAGGAATGAACAACATGTAAAAAGTGTTCCGAAGTATATGTAGGAATGAACAGCATGTAAAAAGTGTCCCGGAGTATATTTAGGAATGAACAACATGTAAAAAATGTTCCGAAGTATATATAGGAATGAACAGCATGTAAAAAGTGTACCGGAGTATATGTAGGAATGAACAGCATGTAAAAAGTGTTCCGAAGTATATGTAGGAATGCCGCAAAAGGGAAGTATTCCTATAAAACCCAATATTTGTTCAAATCTACAGCATTGGTCTTATTCATTCTGAAACTAGCGTTTCATGAAACCATTGTCAGAATAAGTTCAAAGTACAAGGTAATGTCCGATCTCTGGGACTGATAGATCACCAGTACATTCCAACACCTGCTGTATAAGATCTATTTACAAAATTGAAGAAAGAGCAGATAGCTGTATAAGATCTATTTACAAAATTGAAGAAAGAGCAGATAGCTGTATAAGATCTATTTACAAAATTAAAGAAAGAACAGATGCGTGTATCTAAATTCATGACATGATATAAAGGGATATGAAAATGTTTTTATATTGATGTATCCCTAACGGTTCTACCTATAATAATATCACAACCGAGGTAAAAATAAGAAAACAGATACAAGTGATTATTGAAGCCTTTTTATTAAACCAGTTTTTGTTGATGAGACTCTCGATATACATCCGCATATCCGTAACATTTACTATTTAACATATTACACATTTCAGGCAATGCGTGAGTACTTTACAAAACATTTTTGATCAGTTGCCATTTTTTTACACAAGAACAGTGATATTTTAAACAAAAGTTATCCCTAATTCATAGTTAACGTTGTCGTTGATACATACTTACCAATCTGCTTCCATTTGTGATTATTTAGGGAAAATTTAGAGTCAACAAAACATCTGAGGAAATAGACATGTTTAGCAAACAAAACAAATATAGGAAATAGATGTTGCGCAAAAAAACCACCAACAAACCCACCAAACAAAATCTGAGGAAATAGAAAATGTTAAGCCAACAAAAGATCTGTGGAAGTACATTTAAACATATTTATGAAAAAATAAAGTTATAATATGAATTATAAATATTATAATAACATTAATCGCATGTATATAGGAATACATGCGATTAATGTTAATGGCTTTAATTCCGATTAGGATACAGTTATGCCTGTGATATAGACTTCACATCCCATAACGGTTTATCTAAACACATACTTGTATGCTATAAATAACCCACCTGTCACGCATTGTCCGTGGATGTCAACTATGTCCTCAAAGACTGCTTATAATGGATATCTTGACCGTAAACAAATACTGGACTGACACACCAGTTAACTATCCAGCGCGAAGACCATTGGCTGACAACTATACAAATGGCAAGCGTCACCTTTGAAGTCCACCTGAGGTCCGACATGCAGCTCTGGGTGTGTAACGGGCATGTTTACTTAGCATGCTTACAATGCTATTGCTAATGGAAATTTACTACAAAAGTTAATGTCGGTGAATTCTTTGTTGGTGATAAATGTTGACAGGAGAAAGTACATCAGCATGTATTCTATACATTTTGTACTTATTTTCTCTTCTCTTGATTTTATATACACATACAATGTAGCTTCCTGACAAAGTCAGTTTATTCTTTGGTATTAAGATCGCTTCTTACAGAATTTTTCTGTATTATTTTAGCACAGTGTCATGCACCATTGCGGATTTTTAAAGCACCACTCTAAACCTTATTTTTCTGGCACTATCTTTTTCACTAGTCCTCGTCCTATTACAAATTGGTGCCGTTGACTCTCCCCGTTCAAGGTAGAAGACCCTTGGCGGGGAGTCAAAGAACCTGTTTTGGTGTTTGAAAAAAAAGGGAGAATAGTGTAAAAGATGTGGATTAATTAGGTTGCCTTACAAGCGTCAGATGTAGGGAATTTCTCTTTAGCTCAGCGGTAGATCATCGGTCTCGAGAGTCAAGGGGTCGTGGGTTCGAGCCCGAGCGACGGCACTATCTTTATCACTATGCCTCGTCCTGTTACACGAGTTTTGAAATTCGTAAGATCAGGGTATTTTACGTACCTACGCTTCCGTATCATCAGTAGTTTAGGTCAAGTTAAAATTACATAGTCTTGGCCCTTAGTATCAGCGATGAGTCCTAGAAGAATAGACACAGATGACTACACCTTTAAAATATGGTAATAGATACAGTTTGCCAACAACGAATGACACTGCATCATACAGCTGGTACGTCCTTTTG
Organism: Mizuhopecten yessoensis; assembly: GCF_002113885.1. Classification (NCBI taxonomy): domain Eukaryota; kingdom Metazoa; phylum Mollusca; class Bivalvia; order Pectinida; family Pectinidae; genus Mizuhopecten; species Mizuhopecten yessoensis. The sequence continues at coordinate 164,578 of NW_018403589.1, read as the reverse complement.
GGACTCATCGGTGATGCTGGGGCTAAAAAAGATGGAAGTCCCAATTGATTAAACTACTTTTGAAACAGAAGGGCGTGTGCATATAACACTTTCAATATATGAATTTCAAACTTTTGTAAATATTGATTAATTTCAAATCAAATAATCTGTAAAGTGTTATTTCATGACCTGTGCCTCAACTCAAAAGATATAACATGTGGTCAGCAAGGTGAACAGCAAACCCCGGGGACTACAAATCACCAGCAGGGTCTACAACCTTGTATATTGAAAGACGAACGTAAACCACACACATGTGGCTGTACCTTTAAACATTGGTAATAGGTACGGGACGAACGACGAAACAGCTGTATGATACAGTGTAGTTACGTTTTGGCATACTGTACCTATAACTGATTTGTATAAGTGAATCATACGTTTTTGTCTTACGTTCAAACTTCAAAGGAATTCGGGGCTGACATGATACTAACGGATATGAGCAGTCAAGGAAATTAAAAGATATACAGAACGTGTTATTTCTGCAGAAATTCTAATACCATAATTGACAGAAATCGTGTTTTAAACAATGGTAGGTAATAGGAGCAGAACGATACCTCAGTTAAACAATGGTAGGTAATAGGACAGGGACGATACCTCAGTTAAACAATGGTAGGTAATAGGACAGGGACGATACCTCAGTTAAACAATGGTAGTTAATAGGACAGGGACGATACCTCAGTTAAACTAATGCTCTAAAGGGCCTGCAGTTGAATACTACTTGTACTATCGTTCCGAACTCTGTTACTATTTAAATATTTTAAAGTTCTATCAATAATGTTACAGAATTTAGAACAATATACTATTGTACATACTACTCGACACTACAGTAGCTGTAGTAGAGTCTTTAATCCACATTGTGCCTTACAATATTGATTAAAATTGATAACATAAATACGAAGTAATGATTCGTATATATAAATTATTAGTACGTCGATGCAGAGATCCTAAACTACTATTGAAACAGAGGGCAGGTGTTTAAAACCTTTTAATTTATGAATTTAACATTTTGACGAGTACTGATTTGTGAACAAAGTGACCATTCTTACTTCACAATACTGTTAAATTTGTCCATTAATATACTTAAGATTAAATCCGTGAGTAATGTTTTCCAAAACAAGCTGTGGGAAAACAGCAGTTTGAGGTGTACTTGAATTGTTCAGGAGGAAGAACAAGTTTAAAGTGTGTCAAATATTGATGAACATACATGTTCATCTTAGGGAACTTCTCGTGCAAGTTGTCACTGAAGTACCTGTCGATGCTAAACGTTTGTACGTAGCAGTAGGATAGAAACATTAGGGATGTCGTCATACAACGCTTTAACAAATAGTCAGCTCTGGTATGGTGCTGATGTAGAAAATAAAGATTTGAGAATGTTGGATTTGAAGTGTGGTAAAGAATTCGTAAGTTTGCATTACCACAAATAAAACTTCATCGTAGTATAAGTAGATTTGCTTTATTGTACATAATACAGACAAGATTCACAGTTAAACAATGACATTGAACCATGAAATATACCATGAAGAAGAAAAGAGTCACTGTGATAAGCCGTGAAATGTGTTGTCAAAAAAAAAATGAAATAAAATTTCAACCGTTGCATGATATATTTGTGCAATGTAATGCTTGTTATGATTTCAAACATTTCAAAATTAGACCTCTCCGTAATAACAATTACGAAAATAACAAAATCCATTTATTGTTAATGACCATGACAAAGCATGGCGACGTTGACAAATGTAATAATGCAAGATATATGTCTGGTCATGCCTTTATTTGTGGACTATACAAAAACAACAACAAACATGGAAAAATAGAAACTTTAATAATAATAAATCATTATACACAACATTTGATATAGCGCCCTATCTAGCTAGAATAAGCCTCTCTCAAACGCTTTACAGTACATAGATATTCAATTTATACAATCAATAACATAAGCATATAAATTAATCAATACAATTTTGATGAAGTCAAACTATACAGAACACAACACAGTAATATGATACAAAATAAAGTAATACAATGCAAACACAGTAATACAATAAAATTATAGTAATTTAATGCATAATAATAATGAATTACAATACTATGTACACCACCAAATAATTACAACACAGTAATTACATACCTTCGTAAACAATGCGGAAGGCAAAAAGTAGGAACCATGGATACACCAAAACAAGGAAATGACGCAACGACCTTCAACTAAAACCCGGAAGCAAACCCTGGCGCACACTCTGTGGAATCCATCATGGTGTCCCCTGTCAAACCCCAGACAGTGTGTCAATTACTCACACTACGAGACACGGCTTACATGTATTACATGACATAGGTAGGAATCAGGTCATGATGTCTGCCGTGGAGTGGCTGAATTATAGGCCAAAGGTGTTCCGCAGGAAAGCACGTTCAAAGTAGTATATTGGCTAGCAGGACCCATCTATCAAGGACATTCCTGATACAAGTCTAGAAAAATCCATCAGATACAAAGAGTCAATGAAACCGTGTTTGAATTCGAAATCAGTAAAACTAGGGCAACATATGAACAAAGAAAGGATGTGCACGGTGACCTTGAAATTCGACCGAGGTTGCGCAATGGAGGATAACTCATTAGATAACAAACTTAAGAGATATGATTTTTAATGACAGCCCGCAAAGACTAAAACAAGAGCTCAAACTTTCAAGTTTTTTATTGAGATCCTTGAACAATCAGGTAAATAAGACCAGATGTTCCGGAATAATAAACGTGTTCTTCTTCATCAATAACATCGACCATATACACCTATGTCAAATACATTAACGTCTTCACAGTTGCCATAGAATGCAAGTAGAAGTCTAGAATTACCTGACGAAGCGGAGGCTTGTAATTGTGTTACATATCAAACAGTTAACAGTCATTTATGTCACACCAATGTTTTAAGGCATGTTTAAGTAATGCAATCGTGAACAAAAACAAGGGAATTCCGAAGTATAATTCTAACTCGATAAAACTAGGATAATCTATGAACAAAAGGGTTTCTCGAAGACAATTCAAAATTTAAAAGGTGAAAAAGACCAAGCGTTCCGGAAGAACAAGAGTCTTTTACTTCATTGACGATACCACGTATTTAATCGATGTCGAACTTAAGTGTCATCAATTTCTCAAAGAGACAGAACTGGAGTAGAGAAGAGGCAAAAAGACAAGTGGCACACAACGCAAACAATTAAACATGTAAGTCATAGTAATTTATTTCTGAACAGGATTGGATATCGACCAATGAGGTAGATTTTAAAAAAGGAACAACAAACGACAAATATCTGGAACTGCATTAATGTGATTCATGAAAAGGTAACCCTAATGAGCTTTATATAAGGATGCATTAAATACATTTGAAATCCATAATTACATATAAATCTCCTTACGTTGATTCCAATCAAAAGGTATACTATCGTGTAAAATACAAAAGTGTTGTAGTCTATATTTTTTTCAGTCTAAATTAAGTCTAAATATCATACTGACGTTTCAAAAGCGTTGTCGAACAACATAGGTTTCAAAGTTAATGTACATTGTTTAAACAAATGCAATAATGACAACAACAAAAAATAAGAGAAATAAAATATTTAAGTTATATTGATCTGGCTTATCAGGATTTCCATACAGCAGTAGATTTAAATTATTCCCAGGAGGAACATTAAAACATTGTAATCATTCAAGAGATTGGGGCTCAGTTAAAAAGTTATAAACATATTTATATATACACCTTTCCATCATTTTACCTATGCTAGACAATAGAGAGATAGGACGGCAATTTCCGAGAACAGATGGATCATCTTTTATGTGCACGGGAGTAACATTAGCCCTCTTCGGGACGGGAACGTACAAGTAGTAAGAGAGTGGATGAATAAAGTTTGAAGTAGATAACTGAGAACTTCTGCTGCTTCTTTGATTAGACGAGGGTTTATGAGGACAGGACCAACAGTTGTTTGCAGTCAAGAGAATGTATTACGTCAAGAACATCTTGTCGAGATATGACAATGTCAGAAAGAGTATGATTATGGTATTTGTGTAGATCAGGAGATTCAACATCAGTGTCGTTAATATTAAAATGTGAGCTGAAGAAAGTGTTAAAGGCATTGGCTTTGTCGAAGTCGTCTTGTATAAAGTTACCGTTATCGGAAATAGGAGGAATATATATTTTTTTACTTGAGTTAATCATAAGACGATAAACAATCTTCCACCATTCTTTGCTACTGGTATTAGTATGGTTAAGCTTTGCATATAATTTGTTAAAATAATCACGTTAAGATTTACGAATGGCATTTATACACATGTTACGAGCTTTCCTGAAATTCGACCAGTCGTAAGCATGCTGTGACTGTTTGGCTTTGCGATGTATATACTTACGTTTACGAATCAATTTTCTAATTGCACTATTCATCCAAGCAGCATCATTCGCTCTTATAACGATATCTTTATTAGGTATGCACTCATTTGCTATTGTAAGTAAACAACGTGTAAATTGCTCTGTACTTTTGTCTGTCATTAATGTCGTAAGTGTTGTCCCAATCAACGTTAGAAAGTCTGCCACGATATTCGTCGTAGTTGCCTAGGTCATATAGCCATAACTTACGTTTACAATTGAATTTTAGGGGTTTTGAAATGTTAAGAGTGCCATACACGGGACAATGGTATCTAATAGGCTGATAGAGGATTTTTTTTTACCGACATGACACATGTTTACTAAAGAAGTATTACTTGCGCAAATTATATCTAAGAGGGAGGTAGACGATTCAGTGAAGAAAGTAGGACTGGCAGCGCTATGGGTAAGATTTAAAGTAGATAGTAAATTAAGTAGGTGTAGACAGTGATTAGTATCACTTAGTAAATTTGCATTGAAGTCTATAGTTAAAATTATATTAGATATTCCGGTGCTGAAAGCAAGATCTATAGAATGGGCAATGTGATCCTAGAACGAAACTGGTGCATCGGGGGCCTCTAGAAAGACCCTATGTGGATCTTCTAGAAACATTTAGCTGCAACCATACACACTCGACTGAGGGTAACTCTAGGTCGGGTCGACGTTTAGAGGAAATTTCATTGCTTACATATACTGACACTCCTCCTCCTTGCCTATTGGGTCTGTAGTAACAATAAGGGGATGCAAAAGCAGGAAAGTCTAAATCAGAAGTTATCTCGTCGGGACTAAGTCACGTTTTGGTAAAGGACATGATAGTTGTATGATGTAGTTCACTGAAAAGAATATCATTTTTGTTTTGTTTCAAACTTTGGACATTCAGGTGCACAAAAAAGAATAGTTGGCGTCATTGAATAAAGTTGTAAAAATTAGAAGAACATGATGAAACCGAGGAAAGATCTGATTCAGACTCACTTGGCACAGGGTTACTCTAAACATCACCAGAGAGAGCAAACATCTAATTATTGACACAGTGATACATACCGTGGTAGAGAAGGATACAACACTCTTTACTTCATTAGGTACATTCATATCAATAACATGTGTTTGCAACTTAATTGGAGTAAGTAGGAAATTTACCAATAGCGGTAATACATATATTATAAATAGCACAAATAAGATACAAATAAGATGTCTACAAGCATAGCTCCAGACATGCATGTATGGTTACAAAATATAGAATAATAACGATTGTAAAAAGGCCTATCCGGATACAATACAAATTAGAGCAGATCGGCATTTAAGTTACAGAGGATAATCTTTGGAGAAACATGAGAAACTTCATCCGGATAAGGTGCATAGTGAACCATTTCGTACTAAGACCAACAGAGTTTTGAGTAGGAGAGTATAATGCAGTGTAGTATTTGAGGAAAAGTATATTTATAATAAGGTGAAAGTTGTGAAGGGAAAGGATCATGCTAAAAATGAAAAGTAAAGTAGTCAAAAGGTTGGAGAGCATGATGAACAAAAGATGGATCAGAAGGATAGAAAATGCACTTGGCATGAGAAAATGGAGTAGTACGATAGGAAAATATATACATACATCCATACATACATGAATCTAGAATAAGGACATATATAGCAGTATAATAAAAAAGAAATGTTTACCTCAATATAATAAGGTTTAAAAATAGATAGATTCACACAAAAGTAAAGACGTGTCAAGAGAGTTAATTAATTTCTACCCCAAACGAGATCTGCGAAACAGGACATCATTTTAACCCATAAGCTAGTCAGTGTTATTGCAATTATAGAGGAGCGTTGACAGAAAATGAAGCCAAGTGACCCGAAATGGATGGATGGGCAATAGCAGTGAATGTTCAGAGCAGTGTCGCGGCAGGACATAAGTAAATTGAAAATAAAAACGAACTGTTTCTCAGATCTCCCTTGGGACATACATACATACATACATACATACACATGCATACATACATACATACATACATACATACATACATACATACATACATACATACATACATACTTACATACATACATACATACATACATAATTTTTACATACATACATACATACATAGTATACATAACGTAAATACATCAACATGGTAACGGACGAATCACTGGTGTTAAGTACTGTAGCTGTAAGTACAATGAATCAGAATAACACGTTTTTGTTTCTAATCGTATTTCATAGCTATTAAAGTCATTTCATAACTCATAGCAACACAATCACTGCATGAAGATAATATATGACTGTAGTATAAATGGAAACTGTAATGTAGCGATGTACACTGTGTACTGTGTGTACTGCAGATCAGAAGGGCCTACTCGCTACATTGATATAACATTTTTCCTGTCATAGTCATTTATACAGCCCAGTACCATGAGCAATAGTGTATCCGACTCTGACATAGACCATATTGCCAAAGATGTTCGCATTAATCAAATGTGCATATCATGGCCGAATGCAGTGAGGTCTCGTTCCGTTTTTATAAGATAGACGCGCTCATTTCGATCTTTAACCAATATTGTTCCGTTGGTAGTCCAAGTCTGTGAGGCAAGGCCATTTTTTCACAGCCTGTCGAGCGAGATAGGCGAGTTGACTGCGGAGCTGTGTAAGATGTAAGGTTTTCATTTTTTCTAAAGTTTTTGGCAGAAACCGAGCGAAGACGTATGATGATTTGTCGTGGCTTGGATTGGTTGGGACGGGGTTTCCCTACATATTTATCCCACATGCGGCAGCAGCCTGGAGCACGGTATCAGTAGTGTTTTCTCGATCATTTCCAGGGAAACCTGACAATCTTACTAATGATCGCCGGCCATATTGCTCAGCGTCGTCAATTTGGTGTCTGAGTTTTTCTTTTTCAGATTCAAGGGAGTTGACACGATCAGTCAAAGGAGCAATTTGATTTTGGACGATAACGTTTATGTCTTCCATTATCAAGCTGCGAACAGCTTTGGCAATACGGTCTATATCAGAGTCGGATATACTATTGCTCATGGTACTGGGCTGTATAAATTGCTGATGGACAACCCCCTGTGACAACAGTGCGTTCATCAGCAGTTGCTGCTGAAGCTGGTTAGGGATGGGCGTTTGGTTAGCAATGACTTGTTGACCACTAGCACAAGGTGTCGTCATAGTTGGAACAAATTACATGTTTGGAATACAAGTGACAAGGGTGATGAACTGATGTCACTATCACAAAGAAAATCGGTCGATTTTGCCCGTTTAATGTCTCGTGTTAATGATGGGGATGGGGTTAAGGTGGTCGGGATATCGGAGCGATACCGTTTACTGTATCGTTCTGGAGTGGAGGTATATGGCCCGTACATGTATACATGTACACCGATTATACGCATGGATGATCACAGGTACACAAAGGCTTTGAAGTTAACATCAAATATATGAGTGTTTATGAGAGTTATATAATAGCATCAGTGCAACGATAGTTTGAACTTATCTTTCAGTATATACTCCAATCTTTATACGTCCTCCGTCATCAATCTATACAGGGTTTTTTCACATTCTTATCAGAGCTGAGTGAAGGCCGTCCATACTCAATCAGTGGAGGCAATTCTCCTTTCGCGTGTAAATTAATTATTATTCGTGCAGTATTGTTTTCGTGCTCTTCCATATTTTTTTAGTTCAGTATTTTCTTTGGACTCATCTTTATGTTTATTCGTGCAGTATTATTTTCGTGTTCACATTGATAATTATTCATGCATTTTGTAGTGCGATCTTGTATACAATTATACGTGCAGTGTTATTATCGCGCATTTTTTTTTATATCTATTCGTGCAGTATATTTGTCGCGTTCACAAGGATACTTCTTCGTGAAATATTATTTTCGCACTACTCTGGATATTTTTCGTGCAGTATTGTTATCGCGCTCAAAGGGAGATTTAATTACTCGCGCAGCGGTATTGTCGCGTTCACGTGTATAATACACTAGTTGCGTCATATCATTATCACATATTCACGTGTAAATAATAATGGAATAAAAGATCATTACCAATTAATACATTGTATTAACACGAACAAATACAATGTTGCAAATAGAGAGTGAGATAGTTATCGGAGAAATGAATGTGCAATCTAATAATTGTACCGGTAACATGATGAATATTATCAACTTAAATATGATCACTAGAATTTAGAATATCTTTGTAGGCACGCTGTTAAAACCTGCTGTAAATTTGGCTTAATTGTTTGGTAAGTCAGCCTACTTATTTATCTTTCTTTAACAAGACACCATTACTTTGTTGATGAGACAATAATAGTAAACCTTAACAGTCCTATTCTCTGCGACCTACATTCCAGAACTGACATTTCCAGTTTGTCATATTAATTATTTTGTCTGGAATAACGTTAAAATCCCGTGCTCTTCCTCCAATGGGAAGCAGGCCAGGCGCACGGCTACCTGTAATAGGACGTGCTGCATATGTAGGTATATAAGTTGTTTGGACATTGTGTATATCGCAGACCCACAAAAAACTATAGAGAACAGGTAGACAGTGTGTTACCATAGAACTAAGATGATGTCCTCTTCTGTTGCCGCTGTGACCTGTCTCTGTTTCGCTTTTCTGTTCGGAGTCTGCCAAGGATTTTTCTTCGGGGATCTGTTCGGAATGGGCGGAGGAATGGGAGGGGGAATGGGTGGAGGAATGGGAGGGGGAATGGGAGGAGGAATGGGAGGGGGAATGGGAGGAGGAATGTTCGGTATGATGGCTATGGGAGGTGACAATTACAACACCATGATGGGTAAGTAATACTTACATATTTGTGCATTTTATTCATTTGATGCAAAAAGTGTTTTATAATTATATTCTTACTAATACGTATTGAAGACGTTGCCTTTTTTACAGTTCCGTGTATCGTGCCATTGCTCATTTTTCTTATAAAAATCCCGCTTAGATATGATATGAATAAAACGACAGACTTCGATATGTTCCACAATGTTTATCGTTTCGTTGGTTAATTAAACTTTAAGATTGGGAATGATCACCGGAAAGAATCGAAAACAAACAGCAAGGAAATCAATATAAATTGAAAATAAACAAGGGCGTCTTCAATTATAGCGTACGAAGAAAATGACGCATGGATTTTTTGGTTTCGTAGGCGTTCAAATGGAAATATTTGCATAATTGAAATTAATCGATTAGAATCCAAATTCAGCGGTATATGCTATCGGAACTATGACTTAAAAAGAGTGAAACCATGATTGATGGACTTTTTGAGTTTTATTAAGTTTTATTAAGATGTATTTTGGGATAACTTTTAATATGAGAATAATGTTGTCTACATTGTAAGCTAAGCTCACTGACTATTTACTTATGTTTTCTCTTTTTATAAATAAATTCCATCTTGTCCTTGTGAAATAAATATTCTATTTTTTCCTTTTGTTATGGCCTGTGGTATATGTTGCTATTTTAGTAAATAAAATTCAGAAAAATAGAAAAAAAATGGTTAACGTTCTTTAAAGTGAGTCTCTTACCATTACAGTGAGGTTTTGTTTACTTTACTCCAGAAAGACAGATTAATATAATGAAAATAAGAAAAGAAAAGCTAACGAACAGAAAACTGAGGTAGTCGTGTTCGTGTTCGTGATAGACATTGACAGAAATATCACCAGTGATAATTGTTAATTGGCCAATTCTTATCTCCCACTCATTTGTGTGTAGTCAAAGGTTTGGTTTGGATATAGAATCAAAAATAAATAAGAAAATGCATTAGTAAATAATTGTCTATTTTATTGTAGTAAGCACGACGTTTATAGTATAAGTATTTGTGGACTTCAGTAGGACAGGCCGATTAATTATTCATGAGGAAAGAATAGCTAACGAACGTAAAATTGAAATGTTTAAATTTGTATAGATCCTGTTATAAAGTACTTCTGTAAGTTATGTATTTGAGATAAATGCATCGCCAATAAATGAGAATGAAAATTAAAAGACTGAACAATTCTTATCACGCTTTCACAGTTTAAACAGACAAGGGATTTACTAGGTAAAGCTGGAGAGTCAGGATTATCCTTTCTTTAGAATGTATAAATCGGCCTACATTTAATGTTGCCGTATCAAGGAATTTACCATTAATCCAGTAAAAGATATGTAGCATTTTCTTAACTGCAACCATTAACCTATGTATAGCCAGTCAGCATTATATTTTATCCTCAATCAAAATAAGTTTTCATTTAAATAGAACCATCAACCTACATGTATGTATAGCCAGTCAGCATTATATTTTATCCTCAAACAAAATAAGTTTTCATTTAAATAGAACCATCAACCTACATGTATGTATAGCCAGTCAGCATTATATTTTATCCTCAAACAAAATAAGTTTTCATTTAAATAGAACCATCAACCTATGTATAGCCAGTCAGCATTATATTTTATCATCAATCAAAATTAGTCAAACAATCATCAAAATAAGTTTTCATTTAAATAGAACCATCAACCTATTTATAGCCAGTCACCATTATATTTTATCATCAATCAAAATTAGACAAACAATCATCAAAATAAGTTTTCATTTAAATAGAACCATCAACCTATTTATAGCCAGTCAGCATTATATTTTATCCTCAATCAAAATAAGTTTTCATTTAAATAGAACCATCAACCTATTAATAGCCAGTCAGCATTATATTTTATCCTCAATAGATAAGCGAAACAATTATCAAAATCAGTTTTCATTTAAATAGAACTATCAACCTATGTATAGCCAGTCATCATTATATTTTATCCTCAATAGATGAGTCAAACAATCATCAAAATAAGTTTTCATTTAAATAGAACCATCAACCTATTTATAGCCAGTCAGCATTATATTTTATCCTCAATCAAAATAAGTTTTCATTTAAATAGAACCATCAACCTATTAATAGCCAGTCAGCATTATATTTTATCCTCAATAGATAAGCGAAACAATTATCAAAATCAGTTTTCATTTAAATAGAACTATCAACCTATGTATAGCCAGTCATCATTATATTTTATCCTCAATAGATGAGTCAAACAATCATCAAAATAAGTTTTCATTTAAATAGAACCATCAACCTATTTATAGCCAGTCAGCATTATATTTTATCCTCAATCAAAATAAGTTTTCATTTAAATAGAACCATCAACCTATTTATAGCCAGTCAGCATTATATTTTATCCTCAATCAAAATAAGTTTTCATTTAAATAGAACCATCAACCTATTTATAGCCAGTCAGCATTATATTTTATCCTCAATCAAAATAAGTTTCATTTAAATAGAACCATCAACCTATTTATAGCCAGTCACCATTATATTTTATCCTCAATCAAAATTAGTTTTCATTTAAATAGAACCATCAACCTATTTATAGCCAGTCAGCATTATATTTTATCCTCAATAGATAAGCGAAACAATTATCAAAATCAGTTTTCATTTAAATAGAACCAGCAACCTATGTATAGCCAGTCATCATTATATTTTATCCTCAATCAAAATAAGTTTTCATTTAAATAGAACCATCAACCTATTTATAGCCAGTCAGCATTATATTTTATCCTCAATCAAAATAAGTTTCATTTAAATAGAACCATCAACCTATTTATAGCCAGTCACCATTATATTTTATCCTCAATTAAAATAAGTTTTCATTTAAATAGAACCATCAACCTATTTATTGCCAGTCAGCATTATATTTTATCCTCGATCAAATTAAGTTTTCATTTAAATAGAACCGTCAACCTATTTATAGCCAGTCAGCATTATATTTTATCCTCAATAGATAAGCGAAACAATCATCAAAATAAGTTTTCATTTACATAGAACCATCAACCTATGTATAGCCAGTCAGCACATATTTTATCCTCAATAGATAAGCGAAACAATCATCAAAATAAGTTTTCATTTAAATAGAACCATCAACCTACATGTATGTATAGCCAGTCAGCATTATATTTTATCCTCAATAAATAAGCCAAACAATCATCAAATTAAGTTTTCATTTAAATAGAACCATCAACCTATTTATAGCCAGTCAGCATTATATTTTATCATCAATAAATAAGCCAAACAATCATCAAAATACGTTTTCATTGATACATTAAACGTTTTGGCTGCTACTTAAATTAGTATTCACGTTAACCGTGCCCGAACACATTACAACTTAAAAGATACGGCTCACAAATTTATACCGTAGTGTTGAATACACTTCCGAAAGAAGCATTCTCACTCTATCTCTCCTCTTACACTTACTGTTACCAGTATGGCCAAGCAAACACTGGGTTACAACCGATGGTACCATTACCCTTTCAGTTTCATCAAATAAAATCATTTTTTACTTCCAAGGTATTTGTAAGCTTACAAAAAAACATTTATTCTGTCTTGTAATGCAAGGGAAATACAGCGATTTGTGCTTCTAAATGTTAAATGGAATTTTTCCATAAACATACCAGGGCTATTTTGCTCCCGGGTTGGAAATATCCTTCCCCAAACCGTCTTTTTGCGTGAAAGTGCCTTCGATACGTTACTATTGTGCTGACTGAATCATCTTAACTGTTAAATACTCAAACGACTTCCTCACTGAAATCATACAAGGTATTCCAAATCAACAATTTATACAATTTTTGCCTCTCATAATATCTCCTGTCAAAGTAAGGAAATTAGGTAGATCTAAGAGCATGGTCATTTATCATAGTATGTAGTAAAACTTCTCATTTGGAAAATTCAAGATATGACGACGACCGTAATGTTTCTTCCATGTAGAACATCCTGGTTGAGCAACTATCACCCGAAAACCAATACACAAAGATTCTCAATACTTAAAACAGGCCCTGGAAAGCAAAACAGCTGTGACACTATGTACGTAGGGGATACTATAATGTTACTACAGAGAAAAGGAAAATTAATTCACGTTAGTGAAACAAAAGTCATCGCATATGTCAAATAACTCGGTTGTAAGGGACCTTTTTCATTCATTTGGTAACTGTTAAGATATGACACTGACGCAGAGGAGTCAATGGTTTTCGTACATTTCTGAGGAGAGAGCATGTCTTTAGGGATTAAGAAGTTAAAGCAGGCTAAAACATACATACGTAAACGGCAGGTCACCGTTGAATACAAGTTTATGATAAAGGATACCAACAAGTTAAACAATGTTATTACCATTATCAATACTGAGAAATATGTCCTTTTCAAAAGAAATATTTAAAAAAAAAACATGTTGTCATTTAGTTTACAGAAATGTAGCTGTTTGACATTTGAATGATAAAAAGAAAAGAAAACTGCAGTGGTAGAACTCGAGACCTTTATATTACAGATTCTACACTTTACCAATGCTGTTATACAGGAATTATACAAGAACAGCACTGAAATTAGTGTCCTATTTATGGGTTGTAAAGCATATGAATAATTTGATAGGTAAAGGAACTCTAAACCAGAAAAACTCCCTTTGCTTCGTTTTCTATATAGAAGGGAGAATACTCCAAGTCAAATATACCCTGCGTGGAACTCTTCTTCGCGATAACTGGTGCAATGGTACCCTTTACCTTAAGGTTATATTTTATACATTTATACATTTATCATAGAAATAAACAAGTTGAAGGTAGCCAGTAGCTTAAAAATATATTTTCGTCTAAATTAATGCTGTACAATCCGTCTACTTCAAGTCCTTCCAAATAAGATAATTAACATTCTCGTGATATGACGTGTTTTGTAGACATAGACAAAGTAAGGTACTTAAAAAAGATAAGGAGTTACTTACTCATGTCTGTCGTGAAAGGGCATCATCATTATAAAGTCATATCACTTGATTTATCAAATACCTGGTATTTTTTACTATACTCATACAAGCAGGCTTCAGCCATGTAATACAAGATCCTGTATTTCAAATGTGTTTCAACATCAACAGATGATGCATTACCCCCAGCCAGGACTACCCTTTGGCTTGTTTTTATTGGTTGTTATTCACAGAGTCAATCGATGAATTGAAACAAGACCTAATTTCCTTACTTTGACAGGAGATATTATAAGAGGAGCCACATGTGGTTACTTAAAAAATACCCATCCGGAGTTTTTGGCAGTTGATTCTAAGAATCTAATCATACCCTGATTCTCCTTGTTGACAAGTAGAATTGCTAAATCTATACAGCGTTCCCGTGTGTTGACAGTGTGAACTATTTAGCCCTTGCGGTGGACGTTCTTTTATGTTTCCCACTTTTTGCTGAGGTAGTGTTATAGTCTGCCTACTTTACTGAATAGTCCTTGTTGATAATATGCATTACTCGATGTCACTTGTATACACCTAAATCTGTCGATGACCTTGTGTTATGTCATACTCTCCCAATGACGCGGTTTACAATGTTAAATTTTCCCTATAATCTTTCTATTCAACGCATATGTTATTTTAAATCTCAGCTAGTTGACAACAACGAGGGTATAAATGAAACACGTCATATATCTGCTAAAGGAACACTATAATGGAAGAATATCATTGTTAATATCATGGGTCTGCTTTCATAAATCGTTCGATCGCGTTCATTTCCTTACTAATATCAGACAATACCTTTTACTTTTCCCTGGTACTTATCCTAAACTTGTAGCCGCTCTCAATGTTCGCTTTATTACCGTCAGGCGAATGGGAAGCTTGATGTTCAGCAGGATAACGGATTTAAACACGAGGTTTACATGCCTAAATGCTGTTACTGGTCGTACTATCAGTCCCTACGTGGTGCCTGACCACGGTCAATGATAACTGAACTTTTAAAATGTAAATTTGGTCCAAGATTTGTCTGACAGGGTTATCATTCATGTCTTGTCGTATTTCACAAGAAGGTCTACCGCCTTAAACAGACGCATTCAACTTCATCAATAACGCGATATAAACAAGCCTTGAAAGATTATCTCGTTAGTTTGTGGAGATATGCATGTAAATAATTATGATTGTTGATATACGAAAACAGATCAAAGTTTTGATTTCATCCAACTTAAAGAAAAACAGAAAATAAAGTATTGAATTATTTGTATAACTACTGTTATGGAAACTCAACTGTCAACTACTCAGTCACAAAAATAGTTGACAGTTGAGTTTCCATAACAGGTAGTTCTCACTATCATTTTATTGGGAGAATATGTATTGGTGTCCTCATTAAATATTCGTATTTCTCAAGATTAATGGAATATAACACAGCTGTGTGATCCAGACAAAGAAAACTCAAACAAATGACAAAATTGTTGAAGTCTAGTGGTCGATAAGCTTCCGCGACCGTGTTTACCTTAACAGTTTTATCACGTGGGTTGAGATATCTCAGTCTAAAACACATGGGGTGCCTGATTGATTTCTCCCGTACTCTCCTATCACCAAATGTATTGAAATGGTGAACCCCACACAACGCGCCATTGTAAAGGACACATGCAATATGTGACGAACCCTGGTTAGACTGTTTAAGGTTGAGGACCCGATGGTGACATTTTTAGAATAATAGCGCGTGCTACCTGTCGTTCTCTAGGTGTTTAAGGTGACTGCACCCTTTCGCAATTAGCAAGCAGAATTCAATGAAATTTTCACATAATGGTTATGTCAATATGCAGAGATGATTTTATGAAAATCTAAGCATTCCGATAAACTGGGGATTTTTTTGTAAAAAGTACCGAAAATACGACAAGAAAAACATGTGTATTGCGAAGTGTGGGAAGTCCTTAAGAAGACGTTCTCTTTTAAAACCAAAAATGTATCTGTGAAATGAGGCAGAAATACGGTCAATGATCTGTGACACTTGTATTTATGTTTTATGTACTATCAGATTTGAGTATAATATCACATCACAATAATTGGACTTGCCATATCATTATTTTAATGTGTTTATGATGAATGTATTGAAAAATATGTTTATTTTTTGAAATAAAAAATTCAATGGAAAGCAAAATAATGGTACCATATACTGGAAGATACAAAAATAAATAACGTTACTATTACGCAAGATTAGTATGTTGTTTTCTACTAAAGCTGTCACTGTCCTCTATATAACAATATATTTTCAGTGTTAGTTATTTTATGACGCACGAATAGTGACTATCTTGATGGGTCTCGTTTGACGAAACATGTCAAGAATTACTTTAATGACAAGAATAAATGACAAAAACATATGTTTGAAGATCTGTATGTTAAGGCGAGATTTTCAATGCCTAGTTATGTTAGTTTTCTAAAACAAGCAACTATTTCGTTATGTCGAAGTGATATCTTTTTTAAAAATAAATTACGTACGCGATCCTACGGAATAACTGTAATTAGACCATTATTAATGGAAATTATTCCTGCTTTTTTTTTTTTTTTAAAGATTGTTGTAATTGAAAAAAATCCGTCATCCACTCGTTAAGCTGACAAATCTAACAAAGACTTCACACATTGTTGTATACATATTGTTGTATATGCAGTGCAGTTCTTGAAAGGCGTTTCTAATTGCACGAATACGACAGCTAATAAACTAATCCAGTACTGCGCACTGTAGGCTACTGATGATATAACCTGTCCCACTAGTATTGGTGATTAATTGTACATCTCTTCCACACCGTCCACACTGACTTGTTTATGATGGATCATCGTTTGACCGGTGTCATTCGACTGGTTTCGTGGTCAGTTGAGCTGAAACCCTATTTTCCAAACCGCCTCGACACACAGTTGTCAGATGAATAACACTGTCGACTCAAGTTTGATGTTCTTATCATGCACGAAATGCCTGAATTCTTACCTGGTGTATTAATCTGGAGGTCACTCGGAGGTAATGACAGAGGTCGAGTGTTGTGATGCAGAAATACTCTCCAACTAAACACTTCAGACAGTGGCCGTATTTTCTCTTTTACGCGGAAGTGCAAATATTGTTTGAAATCTAGTTGTTGTACAAATGTGTTTTTGAACTATTTAGTAGTTGTGCCAGACTGTAGTTCTACTATAGTTCCTATGTTTGCCTTTCTGCATCGACTAACTAGCTGTCATTTAACATGTGCTCTCGAATCTAGTGATTGTTTATCGAACCCCGGTCTGGCCGTGCATTTTTCCTCTCCTATTACATTTGGCGCCCAGCAAAATATACCCACATAAGGTGGTATAGGGTATCGTGTGTCTTCGAGGTCGAAGACATTGTTAAAGGAGGGAGGAATGTAGCGGAACTGGACTGGGTCGATCGTCGGCGACCAGATAGCTCAATTCGTAGAGCATCCGTCTAGAGTTCGTAGGGTCCCGGATTCGAACAGGAGTACCAGATTGTCTGTTTTATTTATTATCGTCAACTAATTTACTGTTATGTATAAGTCTAAGTAAAGCAAACTATATTTACATTATATGCAATAGTGTATCTATATATTAAATATTATATTACTATTCTCTACATAAATCTGCAATATGGTTTAAATGAGGATTTATTTATTCTTTCATTTATCCAACAGAATGAGATATTAAACCTATTAGGGTGGTCGGGTGATGCAGTGGATAGCACACTCGCCTTGCACCAAGGCGACCGGGGTTCGTTTCCCCGGTCGGACGTGAAAAAGTATAGGGTCACCTGCCCGACCATGTGGGTTTTCTCCGGGTACACCAGCTTCCTCCCACATTAAGACCCTACGCGCGCTTCCATCTGGGCCAACAAGAGTGATTAATATAAGTTGAAATATTTTGTTTCATAATGGTTGTAAAATAAATAATGGCTATATTATATAAGACATTGAACACAAACAGACTTTTTAATTACTCATTGTCTTTAACACATGTTTGAACAGTTTCACTTTGGATATTAATTACAATTTTGGTCAATGGAGACCCCAGTCATTTCATTGAAGTGTATGTAACGTGCTACTGCCTAGTCTCTTCTGTTCATTTCATAAACTAGAGAAATCAACCAATCCTTAAATAATGAACGTATTTGAAACTGAGTTACTTTAATGAATTTAAACAGTTTCGAAACTTAAAAGTCTTCCTTTTTTCAATTTGTTAGGAACTTGAACAGTGTAAAAACAAGACGAAAAGAGTTGACCATTCCTTCCGGCACAGGTGACCGCGCTTCTGTTTTCTAATAAATCATATGCTTTGTCAACTCTACACGACCTAATGCACTGCTGCGCTTCTAGGGAAAAGGTGTGGACCTCAAGAGGTAGTCAAGGGGCACTTGACCACACCGTTAACAAGCTGTTATCTAACTCACTTTGAAATTAAGTTATATATCACTTAAATAAAATAAATAAATATATAAAAATAAAAACATTCGTTATTTTTTGAAGATAAATAAAACATGTAAAAAAATAATAACTTAAAACACGTTATTTTTAACTTACGTGTTTACGCTAATTGTTTTTATATTTACTTTGTTGTCTTGGCCCCAAAGAACAGTCCATCAATTTAAGCGTATGCTATTGTGTCAGATTAACTAAATGATTTATAAAGATGACCACACATCGCGTGGACTATTTAAGGAGAGGCATCAGCTCGGTGGTCAGTAGACGGCGTACTTCCACTGTAACATCCAGCCTCACTGAAGCCCTGATCATGATGAATGCGTTCCGACTTATTTCTCTCTGCAGTTTGGCAGTTTTAGTATCACCATGTCTGGGATTTTTCGATATGTATGATTTTTACGATGCATTCCAAGGTAGGCGATATAAGTGTTGGTGTCGTAATACTTACATGATTTTATAATGATTTACATAGTTTTATCTGGGATTTAACATCGATTTAGCAATCGTGTTGAAATGCCAGAATGTCAACAAAATGACAAAAGAAATGTTTATCTTATCTGCAATTGTGTACTGACGAAACTTCAGAACCATAAAAATATCAATAGTATAAACTGTTGGCTCTGTATAACAGCCTTTGACGTCATTAGGCCTCTACCTTTACTGGTAATGTCTGTACTGATTTGCCTTAACTCCTGAAGTGTTTGAAAATCACTTGAACATGGTATAATTTCTTAAACATATATACAACAACATGGTCGATGTGAGTTTCCTGCAGCTTTTATCGTTCTGTATGAATGTTTCAATCGCGCCTTAGGTTGAAATGTCAATTTGAAGTTATCTTTTGTGAAATAGTTGTTTATCTGTGTATAATTTGTCCAATGCATATGTGGTTCGATTCCCCGTTCGGGCTTGTAAAGATATATGGTCACGTGCCCGCCCATGTGGAATTTATCCGGGTACTCCGGTGTCCTCCCAAAGTAAAACCCCCGCGCGCTAACATCCGGGCCACTACGAGTGATCAGTATAAGACGTAAGACATGTTTTATTATGGTAGCAAAATAAATAAAGTTCATATTTAATTTAAAAATCAAATAAAAACTCACCTCGAAATAATACGAAAGTCGAACACAACAGAAACTGTTATTTATCATGTTTATCTAACTTAATATTGAAATTGTGAAAGAACACGAGCTTTATAAGTTATCACAAGGAGGAAACAGGGCGCGTCATTGGTGCGTCATACAGTCATGTCATTTTTGCATGTTATATAATAAGGGATGCTATCTTATATTGAAATATTATATGGTGTTGCTATTACATTAGTTATAACCAAATTAGAACTGGTACAACGCTCCCTTTGTAGAAGCAAAATCTGTTCCTATCAAAATATTGGCACATTTCTTATAGAAGCTATCGAATCAAACTGTAACATAGTCATCCTGTGGTAAAGCGGCTTCTGTGTGAAATAAACGACACTTCCCAAAATAAAAAATGCAACTTCACTTTATTTAACAATAATTTAATCTTGCTTGTAACAAGCATTTTCATTGGCTTAATTTTTTATGTTATCAGCCCATAACATAAAAAATGACGTCGCCGTTTGTAACGACGCTTTTGATTGGCTGATACAGCAGCGCAATAATTTCTAAGAGAAAAGAGTCTATCAATAAAAGTGGATTTCCACAGGAAAAGTGTATAGTAGATTAAATTATAAGGATTAACATGAATATATTTTTCATGTTATGGAACTATAACACAAAAAAACGGAGTGTACTCTCATCATAAACCGTTTCGCGGTTTATTTAGAGTACACTCCGTTTTTTTGTGTTATATCTCCATAACATGAAAAATATATTCAAGTTAATCCTTAATTACTTAAATTGATAACCTGTTATATTTCATAATTGTTTCACTTTCTCATAGCAAGAAAAACAAAATGTTGATATAATGACCCACCGATTCATTTTTCGAAGGTTCCTTCCATCCGGTCTCCTTTTTTTCAAGTCAGAGTTGGACAGTCGGTCTTAAAAGGATGCGATACGTGTTATTCGTTCTTTGTGTATAATGTAAAACTTTGTAATTACTTCATTTTCTTTTTTCTAAACAATCTTTTTATATGTCTCCCTTCATCGATATATCGTTTATTACACCAAACTTTGGTGAACAGCGACGTTTGTTTGTGGTAGTATAACGAGAGTTTGTGTACTGTGTTCAAGAAAAACAAGAAAGTGATAAAATTTTATTTTGTTTCGTGATATAAACAGTATATTTTTGAACACGGTAACATCAATGAACCCGGTAACATCAGTGAACCGGTAACATCAGTGAACCGGTAACATCGGGGAACCCGGTAACATCAGTGAACCCGGTAACATCAGTGAACTGGTAACATCAGTGAACCGGTAACATCAGTGAGCCCGGTAACATCAGTGAACCCGGTAACATCATTGACCCTGGTAACATCAGTGAACCGGTAACATCAGTGAACCCGGTAACATCATAGAACCCGGTAACATCATTGAACCCGGTAACATCAGTGAACCGGTAACATCAGTGAACCCGGTAACATCATTGAACCTGGTAACATCAGTGAACCGGTAACATCAGTGAACCGGTAACATCGGTGAACCCGGTAACATCAGTGAACCCGGTAACATCATTGCACCCGGTAACATCAGTGAACCCGGTAACATCTTTGCACCCGGTAACATCAGTGAACCCGGTAACATAATTGAACCCGGTAACATCATTTAACCCGGTAACATCAGGGAACCGGTAACATCAGTGAACCCGGTAACATCATAGAACCCGGTAACATCATTGAACCCGGTAACATCAGCGAACCGGGAACATCAGTGAACCGGGAACATAAGTGAACCCGATAACATCAGTGAACCGGTAACATCCGTAAACCCGGTAACATCAGTGAACCGGTAACACCAGTGAACCCGGTAACATCAGGGACCCGGTAACATCATTGCACCCGGTAACATCAGTGAACCCGGTAACACCAGTGAACCGGTAACATCATTGCACCCGGTAACATCAGTGAACCCGGTAACATCATTGAACATGGTAACATCAGTGAACCGGTAACATCAGCGAACCCGGTAACATCAGTGAACCGGTAACATTAGTGAACCGATACCATTAGTGAGCCGGTAACATTAGTGAACCCGGTAACATCATTGAACCTGGTAACATCAGTCAACCGGTAACATCAGTGAACCCGGTAACATAATTGAACCCGGTAACATCAGTGAACCGGTAACACCAGTGAACCCGGTAACATCAGGGACCCGGTAACATCATTGCACCCGGTAACATCAGTGAACCCGGTAACATCAGGGAACTCGTTAACATCAGTGAACCGGTAACATCATTGAACCCGGTAACATTAGTGAACCGATACCAATAGTGAACCCGGTAACATCAGTGAACCCGGTAACACCAGTGAACCGGTAACATCATTGCACCCGGTAACATCAGTGAACCCGGTAACATCAGTGAACCGGTAACATAAGTGAACCCGATAACATCAGTGAACCGGTAACATCCGTGAACCCGGTAACATCAGTGAACCGGTAACATCCGTGAACCCGGTAACATCATTGAACCCGGTAACATCAGCGAACCGGTAACATCAGTGAACCGGTAACATAAGTGAACCCGATAACATCAGTGAACCGGTAACATCATTGAACCCGGTAACATCAGTGAACTCGGTAACATCAGTGAACCGGTAACATCAGTGAACCCGGTAACATTAGTGAACCGATACCATTAGTGAACCGGTAACATCAGTGAACCCGGTAACATCATTGAACCTGGTAACATCAGTGAACCGGTAACATCAGTGAACCGATAACATTAGTGAACCGGTAACATCAGTGAACCCGGTAACATCAGTGAACCCGGTAACATCAGTGAACCGGTAACATCAGTGAAAACAACCTGTATATGCTATAGATAATAACACGATTTGTCTTTAGAGGTAGCGCTAAGCAATGTCTTCTAAGGTAACCAAAGTAATAGTGTTCCACAGCGGGTGACTATTATTCAGCACTTATGTCTGTGACATTGATATATTTCTTCTGACAAGATACATATATATAAAATCAATCAACAGACTAAAAGGTCGCTCGTGATAGACATTGATATGTTGTCGCGTGAAAAAGGAATGCTAGTGGTTCCCATCCCAATTTGTCATGTTGTACAAATTTTGTCATTAAATCGAGCTAAAATAGAACCCTACTTTAAACAAATGCTGAAGCTTCCAGCTATGATATTTAAAGAAATACTACAAAACAGGTAGCAGTTATAGACATTTGTACGTTTAGCATAGCCACAAATATTAAATCATACGACTCAAATACTGAAGAAACCATCGAAGGTAATGTAAAACCGTCTATTGTTAATGTAGATGTGATTTACTCTATTGTCGTGCAAATTTGATAAACTTAGTAATTGACATTTAAATCCGAGAAACCAATAAAGGCCGTGCTATTTCGGATAAATCATTAAAGATCAAGAAAATTGTAAACTATAATGGGCCTTGCAAATTTGATAATGCAAATTTCCTAAACCATTTAATGTCGTATAAAGATTGGAATGGTCTCCAAACTGACGTTAATTTCATGTTATATCATGACGGCATAAACACAAGCTATGAATATGTAAAATAAAACTTATCGCTGGTAGCCACAGGAAGTCCTAATTGGCACCGTCCTTTTCAGACCACGTAACTAGGAATACGCTAACATATTTTGAGCAATGCTGGGATCTGCAACAAGTTTACAGATGCGCCATGTGAAATAATTCCTTCAATCGGATTTGAGAATTGGCAATGGGCGTATCAAAAAGAGAATTATATAGCTAATAAACGAATGCCTCTACAACATATAATAGTAGAGAAAACGCGTATTCTATTGTCTTTTAATTGCTTGAT
The DNA here is from genome assembly GCF_002113885.1 of Mizuhopecten yessoensis. Lineage (NCBI taxonomy): Eukaryota > Metazoa > Mollusca > Bivalvia > Pectinida > Pectinidae > Mizuhopecten > Mizuhopecten yessoensis. The sequence continues at coordinate 140,981 of NW_018403589.1, read as the reverse complement.
TGACTGAGAGCGACACCTGTAATGACCACTTTGTGACGGATGTCCTGTACTTTAGAATGTTTGTGTAATATTTGTTTTGGAGTAAACTGGTGAAGAGACGATCGGGAAATCAAATCCTGGCGAAATATGTTCTAAGGCGAACGAAGTGTTCGCGAAAATGTTTTAAACGTGAAAACCCTTCAAAAAAGTCTGTAGTTTACCAATTAACAAATAGGTTGTATATTTTACTTTTATATAATTACAGAGCAAAGATATGGATGCCAAACCGAAGGAGGACATTGTTTAAATATGTACCCTCCCCCAGCACCTGCAGGGGGCGCTGCTGCAGCTGAGCAAGGGGAAGTGGAAATGGAAGGTGGAGCACCAACTGCTCAACCTCAGGCAGCTCATGGCCGTGGTCATGGCCATGGGGCACCTAGAAAGCATGGAGCCGCTGCAGGCCGTGCTGGAGCTCCTCGGACCCCTCCCCCCGCCACTCCGGCACCGCCCCGAAGGATGGTAGCCAATCCTATGCAGTTTATCCGTCAGAACTGTATGAATTTCGAATTTGATTACATGAGCTGTGGCAGACAAGGCGGAGTATGCTGTTACCAGGCACCTTAATCATCTCATTTCATTCACCACAGGTGCGTTTTGAAATGTTGACCTTCCTTTTACCGCGGATAAAATTCTATAAAACTTCTATTTTCTGAAGTGAATTGCTCAGTTGATGTATTTTGTTTGGAAAACTGACTATATACTTGATCAATTCTAACTACAATTAATCTCTATATTTTTGTTTATCTCTACATCGATTGATACATAGTTATGAAGTATAACACAACAATATACCAGTTGAAGTGACATAAGAATTATAGTTTATATTTGTAGTTTCGATTTAAGTTCATGATTACGATACACTTTATGTTCCACAACTTCTCTGCTAAAGCTTCACCTTTAATAACTTAACCAATACTGATATATTTAAGTTCTGTGTTTCGTATTTTCAGTTTCATTCTAGCAGTTGACTGAATACTCATTCGGGACACTTCGGGACACCTCGGGACACCTCTACTGCGATCCTGCCAACATTGGTTTTATGTTGTAATATAAACCGGATGACACAAACTGTGCAAACACGTGACTGACTCCATGGTATCCATGGTATCGCCAAACATAATGGTGCAAACGATGTATGGGTGGCCTATTGTATTCTAAATATTATTGAGTGTGGAATAATTATCATGTTTATATTTAATGTAAAAGTTAAATATTCATTAAACTACGTTTTGTTTTTTCTTTTAGCTATGTAACATACGATTTGTTTGATTATACGCTAATTTAACACATACAAAAACATACAAATTTACTAGGACAAACATATACACACACATAACATACAAAAACATACACATTTACCAGGACAAACATATACACACATATAACATACAAAAACATACACATTTATCAGGACAAACATATACACATACATAAACATACAAAAACATACACATTTACCAGGACAAAAATATGAACACATATAAACATACAAAACATGCACATTTACCAGGACAAAGATATACACACACATAAACATACAAAAACAAACACATTTACCAGGACAAACATATATACACACATACACATACAAAAACATACACATTTACCAGGACAAACATATACACACACACAAACACGCATAAACCATTAATTCATCATATTTCCTACTTTTGCAATGGGCTCAATTCGAACCATTGAACCAAATATGCAGGTTACTATTAATACTTTTGTAATTTAAATCAAAATGCCAAAGGTTCGCTGGAGTAAACATGATGAAAAATGTATACAGATAAAGGACATGGCAAAAGTTACCGCCCCTCCACATACATATTTACTCCTACTCAAATTAAGTACTGATATGATGTAAATAAGGTTAACATCCAAAGGGCAAGGAATTTGCATGTAAACAGACAACCTTGAACAACCCTTTATTCTAAACAACTTTTAATTCTAAAAACAATAGTAACAACATTCAGACATACTACTGACAATGAATTATTCATGTACACATACTACATCAACAATTATATTCCATAATATTCAATTTAGTTAATTTATTAAATGATCACGGTGTGAAAACAATGAATAAATCAGTATCTGTACTTAATGTTATATCACCCATTATGACGTCAGAATATTGACCATATACATAAAGTCATGTCCTTAAATAATGGTACTGTGACATCATAAAAACAGATAATAGATATGAAACCAAACAGCAACATGATGCTTTGACCATAGTCAGTGAAAATGTATATACTTAAATTCTTAGTAATGAGACAAAATGGGATGTTAAAGTTGTTTCTACTTTCAGACAGTTCAAATTCATAATAACAAATTAGCTAATCTAAAACATATATTACACTCTACATAATATAGATTAAATTCATCATATAAAAGTTTGATTATCATCAAAAGAATATAAGCTAATTGAAAACATCTATTGCAGTCTACGTACCATTAATAAACTACAGTTCTTAAAAGTTAATTTTGAAATATCCGCAATGGTTTGACGGAGCACTTTGCGTCTGTAAACAATATACTCACCATATGTATCGATAAAAAAAAATTGGTGAGACGGGTTGGCATTGATTAAAAAATTATATCCTCACTGAATGGAACACAGAAGGTTCATGCGCTGCTTTTTGCTAATTGAAAAACCTAATATCTTACCCATAACTGAAGGAGTGAGTTTGGTTTGCTCTTTGTATCATAAAGTTAAAAATCCATGAACGCACAAAATCCTGCACCGAACTGAAATTTTCTGTTTATAATTCTGTTCCATTTCTTAAAAACCAAACCAAATACACAAACGAGTTACTAAGCATGGTTTCCTTTTTTTTACGTTTCTATGTGTTAATAAAAGCGAAGCAATACTAAAACGCACTGTGTATGTGTGCTTTGATTAATTTAATCTCATCATGTGTTAAAGTTGAAGAGTGCAATATAAAATCAATCAAAAATATCCTAACCATTGGAATGAGGAGCTAGGTTTTTTCATTATTGTTTGTTTTCATACCAGTTCATGAACATTTCTTCCATCATTTATGAAACAAATGCTACCAAATTCTCGCGAAATATTCCCATCTGCTTTACTACGAAGTAGCGTTAAATATCGATCTCAAAGTTATAAAACGTATACAAATTATTCTGAAAAGAAGATACATGACCTTCTTGTATAGAAATATATATAATAAGCTGAAAGTTTCTACACATAAGTAACATGTGCAGAGGATAAGTTTGTTTGTTATTGACGAAAGTTGCATACACAAAATGTGTAATCAGCGCCGGTAATATTTACTGGCCTTAACAAAGATCCACCACTGACATGGAAATATAGTACAGACACTATTTAACAGTATTATCGTTTATCAGACTATTTGAAAAATACAGTATCAACATAAAAAACTACGAATACAACAGTATTCTTCACGAAAACGATTAAAATAATAATATTATATTCTAACATTTCGCATTGAAATATGTATTCATATCATTTAGAATAATTTATATTAGTTCATCACGAATCAGTACTTGTTTACAACCGGGTTTCATTACAAATACCAAACCAAACTGATACATATTTATCATGAATGCCCTATAGTCATTCTAAGTGAATTATAGAAATGCCATATACTGCAAACAGAATTTCCTATTCAACTCATAAACAAGATACAGTTTCGGTAACGAGGAAATTGTGCGCTATGCCCTTCCAACAAATAAAGTTTTACAAGATTACAAATTACTGTCCCAATCAATGAAGTTATTTATTTTACAAGATTTAACAATACCGTTTCCAATCAATAAAGTTAATTTTCGTGAAGAATTTATGAAAGTAAATGTCTTCCATCTTAGTGTTAGTTCTATGGAGGGGAAGGGCACGAGAAAGATAATGATGACATGAGAATGCAGTATTGTTTTGCGAGAACGCAATAATATATAAATTGAAGCGTGACACAGGTATCAGCAGCATCACCTGTAACTGAGTATGAGACACGCTGTAGATTAATGCTCCAATTAAAAGTTTTTATTAAACAAAATAAAATGTTTTAATGGCGCGGAGAATCAATCTATTTCTATAAAGATGCTATGACTATGGGTGACTGATATAAGACCGGTCAACTCACATAACTGTATATGCTTTAAACGATAATTCTTATTAGATAAATATCATATCACAGTTGACTATATGTGTCATAAATATAATAATAGTAATTTGGATAAATAACAAATATTTGGAGGTAAATATATGAAAGGTGTGGAAGTTAGTGCTTAATAACGTATTCAAGAACATTATATAGGAGTGTCTGAACATAAGGTTATGTAGATTGATTCATATACAATTTGTTGTTGTTTTAGATGCCCTAGCGAAATATTACCTTTTCTTTACTTATCCAGGTCTATATCTCTATTATAATGAAGATCATTGTGATAAGTGTTATTGCAAAATTTAAAAATGTAGTGGAAAATCGCTTGAAAGGAAGAATGAACATAAACAGCCCACAGCACATATATGAAATTATGACGAAAACAATTCATATGAAATATTTGACTTTTTACCTTAAATTAATTGAATTTCATTGGCGGACTTTCTCATCACCGATTCGCCTATACATTTATGCTATGCAACTACTCAAGATCTCTTACATTCTTAATGATATTTCTTCATACATTTAATAAGGTATCTAACATATGTGAGATCTTAAGTATGCTATATTACAAATTTATATGATGTATTATTATTCATATACTTTATAAGTGAATCAAGCATACAATACATAAAATATATACTGATATTATGTATTTCATCTCCATAAGATATCATCTTTTATAATAATATGAAGATAGTGAAAACAATTGTGAAAGAACTGATCTTACTCAACTTTCCTCGAAAACAGATGAACATTTGAAGGAATTTCATAGTCAAAAAGTTCTATTAAAGCTCTCAAAACATATTTTGGGATTGAACACAAGACATTTAAGAATTCAACTTAGAGGCAATAAACAATTATAGGCATACAGCTATCACCTCAGTGTTGTTCTTCAACATAAAATACTATGATAACTTTTATCAACACACTTAAGTCTCAACCCCAAAAAACAACAACATCACCTAGATAAGTAAATGCACTTAACAACAGAAACATGCATTCAGGATAACACATGGAACAAACGGTAAATTTTTCATCACATGTGAATATTCTTGTTTAAAGGCCATTATCGAGGTGCACACCAACTAAAACTGCACGAAACCTACTTATTATATGTTTTTGAAGCGAACATGTTTTGTGAATATGACTTAGGAAGTAGATATCAAGCATCAAAAATCACTTGTTGGTAACTGCATTCATAAACATCGAAACGATGCATGTATTAGTCGTGGGAAGATATGGGTACTCTGTAACTGTCGTGTATTGATTACAACTTAGTATATATATAATAATGCTGAGAATATATGGCGTGTTGTGCATTGTTCACCTCAAATGATTACTAAATATATCTGGTAGGCTAGACTAAAATTGACGGTACACTTATAATTTGAAATACTTTATTCAAATAAAACAAGCTCTGAATATGTACGGTGGTAAACAAATATTAAATTCAAGACATTTTTTATTTTATGTTTAGCCAGATACCCATATCGTGCCCTAATTTACGAATTCATGAACAAATGAATAAAACAAATTACCAAAGCAAAAAATTTCAAAATAGTTTAGGTTAGAATAGGTGTCTGTTCGAAATATTATCGTGTCATTCGGAAGTTCGCAAAAGCTTGAAAATATTAATATTCACATGTGATATAACTTACCAATGGTGCCTTGTGAAAGCATGAATGCTATTAACTGTATTGACGCGCATCAACGTATCTCCGGGAACACGCACTCAAAATCAATGACAACGCTGAAAATATGAACGAAATCAATTAACATTTGAATTTCAAATGAATGTATATCTATGCAGTCATTGGCTAAGGTTTTTTTCTGTCTCGAACACAAAACTTATACCCTTTTGACACGTTTCTGTCTAGATGTGTCCTGAGGACTCGGGTCACAATTCAAAAACATCTTTACATAATACTGAACACTCATTTTGATGTCACACCCAGTAACAATGATCAGGTAGAAAACAAGTCTATTTTAAAGAAACATAAATACAGTACAGGCATGAAATAAATAAATAATTAAAACGTAAAACACAAAATGTTCAAGTTCGGCAAATAATCCAATTATTGTGTGATATATATTATGGAAACCACACCGACGTTTTCACTACAATATCATTCTTCTTCCTAAGTATCTAAATAGAGAATCTTTCCCACAAAAAAACGTCATATTTGTCATCATACCAGGGGAAACAATATTCTAGTTCCTAAATATCAACACGGAGTAGAACCAGATATTGAGAATATATGTAAATGCTATGTGTATATGTATGCACGTAACACCATTGGGTTCCCAAGCAATGTCATTTCGTTCCGAAGCAATGTCATTTCGTTCCGAAGCAATGTCATTTCGTTCCGAAGCAATTTCATACCGTTTCAAAACAATATCATTTCGATCCAAAACAATGTCATTTCGTTCCAAAACAATATCATTTTGTTCCAAAACAATATCATTTCGTTCCGAAGCAATATCATTTCGTTCCGAAGCATTATCATTTCGTTCCAAAACAATATCATTTCGTTCCGAAGCAATATCATTTCGTTCCAAAACAATATCATTTCGTTCCGAAGCAATGTCATTTCGTTTCAAAACAATATCATTTCGTTCGGAAGCAATATCATTTCGTTCCGAAGCAATGTCATTTCGTTCCCAGGCAATTTTATTTCGTTCCGAAGCAATATCATTTCGTTCCAAAACAATATCATTTCGTTCTAAAACAATATCATTTCGTTCCGAAGCAATTTCATACCGTTTCAAAACAATATCATTTCGATCAAAAACAATGTCATTTCGTTCCAAAACAATATCATTTTGTTCCAAAACAATATCATTTCGTTCCGAAGCAATATCATTTCGTTCCGAAGCATTATCATATCGTTCCAAAACAATATCATTTCGTTCCGAAGCAATATCATTTCGTTCCAAAACAATATCATTTCGTTCCAAAACAATATCATTTCGTGCCGAAGCAATGTCATTTCGTTCCGAAGCAATGTCATTTCGTTCCCAGGCAATTTTATTTCGTTCCGAAGCAATTTCATTTCGTTCCAAAGCAATATCATTTCGTTTCAAAACAATATCATTTCATTCCAAAACAATGTCATTTCGTTCCGAAGCAATGTAATTTCGTTCCCAGGCAATATCATTGCATTCCAAAGCCATATAAACCGTTTCCATAATATAAGAAAAATCCCCTTTCTTTTCCAAGCCACTGTTCAATAGGAATCTTTTGAAAGAAGCTGTTGGGATCAAGATATGTTGTGACTTGTTTTATGATATACGGTATCAAATTAATTCACGTCTTTTGGTGTCGACAAAGCCAAAGAGCCCATCAACTGTACTTTGACAGGCCTATTGTGATTTCTAACCACGATAAAATGAATTGCTCTCTTTCATGAAACATATATAAATCTCGTTAACAGGTGGGCGATATGTTATTTCTATGAACTAATGATTTTCTATCCAAGGAATATGTCTTAACTCTAAAGATTTCAAATATATTGCACATTTTAGCTCCTGCAGATTCCAATGAGTTCCGTTGACCTGTAGTTGAATTTGACGACTTTCCCCGTGTCATAGTTACAACATCTATAATTCATATATATATATATATATATATATATATATATATGTATGTTTAACTATGCTCTCAGGAACACTATTTATTTTGAAATTAATATTAAATAGTGCACAAGACTATTTCAACGTAAGGTCATAAAACAGAAAGTCAGAGATCTGTCCGACATAGATTACCAAACTATATTAATCCAGTGTCCATGAACAGCAACTTCAAGAAAGCATTCTCATTGACTAGTGGTGATCGGCATTACAATCAAAAATTAAATATAGGTTCATCGAACGAGAGTGGATTCCGTTTACTACATGACTCGCTCATGTATCTTCGTCGACCTTCCCGTGAGAATCCCCTGGCCTTCGGGTCGTAACACTTCGGGTCGGATATCATCCTCTGGAAAGTGCTCCTTCGGAACATCACACTTCTCATCCTGGTGCTAGACTCGTCGAAAATGATATCATTGTCAAACTCCATGAAGGCGTTATCTCCTTCTTCGTCCTCCTCTGACGTCTCCTCCGATCTCTCCTCCTCGTCTGACTCAGATGTCCGATATTCACTTACCGACTTTTCTACTGACGGTCTGGCTAAGAGAGTCGACGCTATTGCCGAAATAGCTTTCCAAGCAAATTCTATGTCGTTCTCGTTAGCGTTTTCGGCACAAAGAGCGAAGCGAATGACGTAGTTCTTGTTGATCAAGGCCGGTACCATGTGCAGCTGTCCCGATTCATTGATTAGTCTATTTAACTTCTTCGTAAGTGAGTTTGGTCCCTTGAAACACAAAACAAATTCATAGCATGATAATCATAATATAGCAGCAATTTACAATCCATACATACTATATTATTACATCATCATCACTCGTACGAGAGGAAAGGTGAGATAATGATTTTTAGCCAAATCGCGTTTTAAATTAAAAAAAGTCGATGATACCAAAAGCAAACTTGAAGATCCTTTTTATCCATTGAGTGAAAACTAAGGGAAAAGTGAAAATGAAAAAGTCATGAACCCCCGTTTAAAATGAAGTCAACAGAAACATATAACGCTTTACCTTTAGTCGGAAGCACACAAGTCCCATATTGACAGGAGCGGATACTTCAAATCTGGCGTCATTCTTCACGTATGTTTCAAACAATTGCGCTAGTTTGATGTGCTGAAAAAATATAATGAATTTATTATATTGTTTTCAAAAAGTGAATGTTAATGTTTCATGTATTTCGAGTGTACCTGACTATTCTGGCCCCATTCGCACTAACGTTCATTCACTGAATAGCAACGAAAGAGTAATTGGAGTTATGGAAAAATCTTAAACTTTTCATTACTTTAGCAATGCGTTTCTATAAAATGCCTTAGACTAGGAATTTTCTTTCAGTTAAGGAACGCTTATGAACTTGAGCCACGTTGATAAAACAATTACATTAATCTCAAATATTAATAATTTAAACTACTTATTTGGCAAACACAATATTATTTTATACACATGCTGTTTCAATAGATAAAGAAATATAGTCGAAACCATTCTATATGTAAAAAACTGTGTTAAATTACGCAAGATAAACTGAATAACAAAACTCATTTATCTTACAGAACCTACCTTCCTTATATAAGCCTGAAGACCAGTCACACCGTACGATCGGATCACAAACCAAAGCTTTAGAGCTCTAAACCGCCTACTTAACGGGATCCCCCAATGCTGAAAGATAAACAAATAGCTATAACAATCAACATTGCAATACTTTAACCTGATGTCTCAATTATGGAAGGAAAACAAAATATAACGAATTCCCCGTTATTGAAAAAAACTAAATAGCTATATCTATCTGCATAACAATATTTTGTGTTAAAAGATTTTACAATGATGTTAGGTAACCAAATGGCTATTCCAATCTCTTTTACAATATTTCAATCCGTTATAATATTTTAAAACGAAAGTAACCTTCCTATTCTGAGTTTGTTTTTAGAAATTGTCTTTGAAGGTTACTAAGATAATATATGTTTATGGTAAGAAACAAGTTTGTAGTATAGAGGTATTATACATACCCGGAGATCGATAGTTTGATCTGAAATTTGAAAAACACCATAATGATTTTAATCACTAAACAATAAAAGTGCAAATATTTGCAAACACACACACACACACACACACAAAACACACCAAACAAACAAACTATCTATAAACAGGTCACATTTAAGAGACTTAGTGAGTATATGTCTGGTTCCTCTTGCGAAAATAAACAAGAGGCCCAATGGGCTGCATCGCTCACCTGGAATAAATATCACACTTGTAACCTTAAAAGTGTTCTAAAATAAAGCTACAGGCAAATTAAGTCATTATGTTGAACAAATTTTATAGCCTTTCATCACAGGATGCAACTTGCAAAGTATCAACATCCTAGGACCCATGGTTATTCAGAAGAGGTCGTTTAAAGATTTTAAACAAATTTGACCCCTGTGACCTTGAATATAAGTCAAAGTCATTCACTTTAACAAACATAGTAGTCCTTGATCCCAGCATGCTACTGACTAAATATCAACATCCTGAGCCTTTTGGTTATTCAGAACAAGTTGTTTAAATATTTTGAGCATATTTGCTCCTTGTGACCTTGAATATGATTCGAGGTCATCCATTTAAACAAACTTGGTAGCCCTTGATCCTAGTATGCTACTGACTAAATATCATCACCCTGGGCATTTTGGTTATTCAGAAGAAGTTGTTTAATGTTTTTCACATATTTGACCCCTGTGACCTTGAATATAGGTGAAGGTTATTCATTTGAACAAACTTGATAGCCCTTTATCCCAGCATGCTACTGGCCAAATATCATCACCCTGTGCATGTTGGTTATTCAGAAGAAGTTGTTTAAATTTTTTAACATATTTGACCCCTGTGACCTTGAATATGGGTGAAGGTCATTCAGTTGAACAAACTTTGTAGCCCTTCATCTCAGCATGCTACTGGCCAAATATCATCACCCTGTGCGTTTCGGTTATTCAGAAGAAGTTGTTTAATGTTTTTCACAAATTTGACCCCTGTGACCTTGAATATTGGTGAAGGTCATTCATTTGAACAAACTTGATAGCCCTTTATCCCAGCATGCTACTGGCCAAATATCATCACCCTGGGCATTTTGGTTATTCAGAAGAAGTTGTTTAAAGTTATTCTAAGACAATTGACCCTTGTGACCTTGAATATAATTGAAGGTCATTCATTTGAACAAACTTGGTAGCCCGTCACCCAAGCATGCTACTGGCCAAATATCATCTCCCTGGGCAGTTTGGTTATCGAGAAGAAGATGTTTAAAGTGTTTAACATATTTGACCCCAGTGACCTTGAAAATGGGTGAAGGTCATTAATTTTAACAAACTTTGTAGTCCTTCATCCCAGTTTGCTTCTGGCCAAATATCATCACCCTAGGCCTTTTGGTTATTAAGAAGAAGTCGTTTAAAGTAAAATATTGAAGCCGGACGACGGACGGACGGACGGACGGACGGACGGACGGACGGACGCCGCGCCACGGCATAAGCTCACTTGGCACTTCGTGCCAGGTGAGCTAAAAATCGATTATGCGGCATAATTTTAGCAGATTATATAGCATGCAAATATGAATAATACCTCTATGTCTGTTTAAAAAATGCTATATTAATTACCATGAGACTTTATTACTGATAAAATAAATATGTCATGGCATTGTGACGCCGCATCGAAGAAAAAAAAATACAGGAAATTAAAAGGCCGCCTCAACGTCGTCAGTTTGATTTCAAGTATTTCAAATGTTTTTGTTTTGCAAGAAAAAACGACCCCGTATTCGTTTTCATTCGAACTATATAAAAAGAGCCTAGACGCTTTACCATTAGCTCTCGCTCACGAAAACATCTAGGGGCCAGACTTGTTCTAAAACGAAACATATTGATCATACCTTCATGTTTGTGTTGTAGATACAGAGGATCCACCGTCATTGATGACGTCAGCATCAGTCTATCCCTAACCCTGCAATGTTAAGTTGGCATGGATACAATGTAATACGGAAACATGAGGTCTGTAGTACAAAACTCGATAAAGAGGAGACAACTCTTATCGACTTCAGTTCTCCCCTTTTTTCAGCCAGAATACTTTGTTTGATCTAGTCTACATATAAAGGTTAATAAAACAAATGAGTTACTGAAGTTGCAATTTAAGTTGAAACGTAAAATTTTGATTTATGATCAATATATTATAGTATAATATAAAACTTCATAATAACATATGATACTGCATTATATAATATGACATAATTGCCGGTCATTCATTGACAAATATTTACCACAATAGAGAACAGTCAAAGTTCACCAGCATCCATTTATTTGGATTACAACTAAAAGATGTTAAATTCTGAAACAAACAAAAAGCGTCATAATAATTTATTTGTCATTTTCAGTCATTGGATTTAAAAACAAAAATATATATCACAAATTAAGAAATATTCAGTGCATAAACATATATGTTCATTAATACAGTTAAATCCCAATTTCATTATTAAAACTAGCACGTTAATTGTTTTATTGCTAACGACAAACAATATAACGATTATAATACTAATAACATAACAATATCCATTCAACGTATGCATGATCGACGCTGCTTTCCTTCGATTTAATATAAAAAACTGATCACATTAAAAACATCCATGAAAATAGTTATTTTGATAATAAACAAATCCCCAAATTGTAATTATTAGCATTATTATTATAGTGTTATATGCGGTTTGCGCACCTCTGCCCCTTTGATAAGATGCTGGAACTCTGGACAGATGAGGGCATTCCCTGCATACGCTGCATCCACGTGCAGCCAGATGTTCTCTCGGACACACACCTCCCCTAGCTCGGCTATATTGTCAAATGAACAGCACGCAGTGGTCCCTAGGGTGGCGCATACCTATAAGGAACAGACATGGCCTTGTTGTAAAACACACGTGACGCAATAATGATTTCGTCAATTATGAATACAAGATAAACAAATCTGTTATTTGTTTATAGTTATGAATGCAGACGAAAATAATAATTTTCGCGACATTCGATGACTATTCAGTCTATATAGTATTATCAATAGAGTGAGTTAAGAAGACTTACATAAAATGGAATGAATCCTAGTTTTTTATCCTCCTGTAAAATAAGACAAAATAATCAGCCATCATGTAAACAAGCTATATATTGTTTTGCGTTAATTGAAGTTTGCTTGAAGTGCTAATAAAATGAACATGGTGTTGTATTACCAGGGCCGCTTTCGTTTATCGCGATATAAAGCGGTCATTTATGAAATAAGATCTGACCTAGTAATGTGAAACTGCATGCTTTCAGACGAGTCTTAAAAGAACCTTGCAAGGCCTATATATACCCAAAAATGTTACTTTTGAAAAATGGCAATTCGGTTGTTTCGTATAAACGAACAGGCTCAAATCTTACTGAATGCGCTAGCATTCTCAAAATAGATTGTACATGATTAACACAATAAGTTTATGTTTGTTATACAAGGTGTAAAGATTCAAAATCAGCACCATTACTCGTGTCAATAAACATTATCAATATAATTTTTATGAGAAACTTTTTCACGCATTTTTTTTTTTGATGGGTTTACCGCAAACATGCTTAAAATTATGACAAATTCTACATTAGTATAAATATCGATGACAGAAAATATAAGCTATCCTCTTAATGATCACGACCACACACGACATTTGTCTATGTACATTATGTTTACTTTCTCTCTGGGATTGCTTTTAGAGACAGGTTTGATTGTGCCAGTGATTTGCTGTTTTCAAAATTTAACAATATAAGTATAGTGCAATGTTAAAATATTATAATGCAATTTACAGTGAAACTCGTCTAAATCTCAATATAATTTTAAAAGGCAGGATGGTATTTAAAAATGAGTATTACTGGCGACGTGGAGCGTATAAATGATATAGGAAAACAATAATAGACAGGTGGGTTACTGACTCACAGGGGTTACCTTACCTGTATTGCCGCCTCCAGAACATTGCCTCTCAATGACAAGTTATCGTCGACATCAAGTTGTCTAAGGTGTACAAACCCCAGCATCCCGGCCTTCTCCACACAGGAATGCGACTACAATGTACAGTTAGCATCGTGTGACGTTAAAAATTATTTCTTATACTAATTTAAGTTATCACAATGAAGACATGTTTCATGCCTGTGATAATAATTACTTTATATATTATGTGCTTGCACAGTTATAGTTTAAGCATTCAAGTTTCTTCCCTTCATATGGTAAACGGTCGTTGTGATAAATTTTTAACTATAGAGTTATCCCCCCTTATTGGTCTCGTCTTGGAATGGTGGAAAATCGCCGAAGCGAAAAGCCACACAAAAAGACGTTTGTCAAAGAAATATGGCTTTGTAGCACAAGTTTGATTTGTTGTAATGGTGTTTACGTCATATTTAACAGTTTGCAGTTGGTATGCATGTCGATGATGATCGATTGGCTCCGATAATGTTTTTTTGGACCGTTCTGTTTATGTTTGGAAATAATGGCGCTAAGCAGTACCATGCGTTTTATCAAATTATGCCTACCTACGTCCTCATTATTGAATTGATTTTAATTACTATGCGTTGCAAAGAGTCGTGCTTGTTCGGTTTATTTCATTCTGTCAGCTTTTTTATCGTCTCGCCTGCTCCCAAATACCTCGCATGAAGGTGAGGGAGGGAGGGAGGGGGGGGGGGGGGNAACAGTAGTTGCTTTGATCCGTGCACTCTCTTCTCCAATTCTTTTGAGCACGTCAGTTGGTATATTTGAGGCAATCACAAATCTACTGTTAAAAGTAGCAACAGCAGATTATCTATACCTATTCTAAAAAAGCACAGATGGTTCGTATTAATACATCAAATATTCAGAGATGTATACAATAAGACCTAGTAAGCCAGAGGTCTCGGGTTCGACTCCTAGCGGAGGCATTGAAAAGATAATGACCTCTGTTATATTGTATTTATATCGTAGATATGGAATTTGAATTAATACGAGGCTTTGTGGTGATAGCTATTAAACGACTTAAACAAATGAGTTTCATTTTTTATTTATTTTCAAAGTGCATTCAGATCAAAAGGTCACAATGGAAGGGGTTGTTTTCATATGTAACTTTTTAAAACTACTTAAGCGAAGCAACATTCCTTGAAAATTGATGCTGCTTACTTCAGTGAATATCCTCTTCACAAAGCTAATGATAAAGTACTGGTACAATACTTTGGTTTTGTTCTGTTTCAAGCCATATCATCATCTAATGTGATTAAAAGACGTATTTCCATGTTTGTAACGTAATCTTGCAAGTGTGTAGGTGTCCTTGAGGCTGGGTATGTGGAAGTACTTGCCTCCTTGTGATAGCCAATGCCGACATCATACTGTTACCTCGCTGAATGCCATCCAACACAGTAATCTACCAGGGGACATTATACTGTTACCTCGCTGAAAGCCATCCAACACAGTAATCTACCAGGGGACATTATATTGTTACCTCGCTGAAAGCCATCCAACACAGTAATCTACCTGGGGACATTATACTGTTACCTCGCTGAAAGCCATACAACACAGTAATCTACCCGGGGACATTATACTGTTACCTCACTGAAAGCCATCCAACACAGTTATCTGTTACCTCGCTGAAAGCCATCCAACACAGTAATCTACCAGGGGACATTATATTGTTACCTCGCTGAAAGCCATCAAACACAGTAATCTACCCGGGGACATTATATTGTTACCTCGCTGAAAGCCATCCAACACAGTAATCTACCCGGGGACATTATACTGTTACCTCGCTGAAAGCCATCCAACACAGTAATCTACCCGGGGACATTATACTGTTACCTCGCTGAAAGCCATCCAACACAGTAATCTACCCGGGGACATTATACTGTTACCTCGCTGAAAGCCATCCAACACAGTAATCTACCCGGGGACATTATACTGTTACCTCGCTGAAAGCCATCCAACACAGTAATCTACCCGGGGACATTATACTGTTACCTCGCTGAAAGCCATCCAACACAGTAATCTACCCGGGGACATTATACTGTTACCTCGCTGAAAGCCATCCAACACAGTAATCTACCCGGGGACATTATACTGTTACCTCGCTGAAAGCCATCCAACACAGTAATCTACCCGGGGACATTATACTGTTACCTCGCTGAAAGCCATCCAACACAGTAATCTACCCGGGGACATTATACTGTTACCTCGCTGAAAGCCATCCAACACAGTAATCTACCCGGGGACATTATACTGTTACCTCGCTGAAAGCCATCCAACACAGTAATCTACCCGGGGACGTTATACTGTTACCTCGCTGAAAGCCATCCAACACAGTAATCTACCCGGGGACATTATACTGTTACCTCGCTGAAAGCCATCCAATACAGTAATCTACCCGGGGACGTTATACTGATACCTTGCTGAAAGCCATCCAACACAGTTATCTACCCGGGGACATTATACTGTTACCTCGCTGAAAGCCATCCAACACAGTAATCTACCCGGGGGACGTTATACTGATACCTCACTGAAAGCCATCCAACACAGTAATCTACCCGGGGACATTATACTGTTACCTCGCTGAAAGCCATCCAACACAGTAATCTACCCGGGGACATTATACTGTTACCTCGCTGAAAGCCATCCAACACAGTAATCTACCCGGGGACATTATACTGTTACCTCGCTGAAAGCCATCCAACACAGTAATCTACCCGGGGACATTATACTGTTACCTCGCTGAAAGCCATCCAACACAGTAATCTACCCGGGGACATTATACTGTTACCTCGCTGAAAGCCATCCAACACAGTAATCTACCCGGGGACATTATACTGTTACCTCGCTGAAAGCCATCCAACACAGTAATCTACCCGGGGACATTATACTGTTACCTCGCTGAAAGCCATCCAACACAGTAATCTACCCGGGGACATTATACTGTTACCTCGCTGAAAGCCATCCAACACAGTAATCTACCCGGGGACATTATACTGTTACCTCGCTGAAAGCCATCCAACACAGTAATCTACCCGGGGACGTTATACTGTTACCTCGCTGAAAGCCATCCAACACAGTAATCTACCCGGGGACATTATACTGTTACCTCGCTGAAAGCCATCCAACACAGTAATCTTCCCGGGGACATTATACTGTTACCTCGCTGAAAGCCATCCAACACAGTAATTACTGTTACCTCACTGAAAGCCATCCAACACAGTAATCTACCCGGGGACATTATACTGTTACTTCGCTGAAAGCCATCCAACACAGTAATCTACCGGGGACGTTATACTGATAACGGATATGTGCTATAATTATAATATAGAATTTAAAATAATCATATCGAACTTTTCCTTTTTGCATCGAATAGCATTTAGAAATCTTGTTAAAGGTAAGCGTTTTTAACACACAACTTTTATGAAATATGACTTTTTTATATGCGTTTTGTATGTAGCTACCATACTTCTTTCACATTTTGTAAACGTGTTGAAAAGACACTTATTTAAGAAAGGTTTTATTGTCTACTACACGTATGAACAATAATACCTTGGTTGTGTGATATTTAGAAGTAAAGATCAAACTCGTAGTGTGATATGATTGGCGAAACATTCACAGTTTCAGGAAAGAGTCACATCTTCTAATTATATCTTAATTAGGAGCTCTCTTTTGGTCAGACAAATCGAATTGGATTTTTTTTTAAAGTTAACTGCAATTAAAACATAAAGGGAAATGGAAATAAGGAATATTGATAGTTGACAATGTACTAAAGTAAACCCAATTTCCAATGCACTTGTTATTTCTATCTTATTAAAATAATTGTTCAATTTTGATTGTTCACTACAAAACGTATATAAGAAAATAATGTATCGATAGAGTAACCTAGATATACGTACAAGTTTGGAGCAGTACGCCACCAGCTTGGGTAGATTGGTGGCGTTCCGGAACAGTGGAGACATGCTCTCTCTTTCCTGTAGAGCGTGGTGTCTGGCCGCGAGTAACGTCACTAAAATACACTCGCTGGCCGACCCCTGAAAATAACCAGTCGTTCGTAAAATAAACCGCATCACTGCCGCGTCACTGCCGAGTGTCTCGTTTCTCCCTAAAGGTATACACCAGTCCCGGATATCAAGAATATCATAACCCATCACCTGTATCATCTGTGAAATAAATTCAAGTCCCCACCCTCCCTTGGGATTTCATTTAGATCTTTATCTATTTTACGAGAATCACAAAAAGTCTATTGGCTACTTGTTGGTCTGATATAAAGGTGAATACTACAAACACATACAAAGGTAAATAAGAATATACTGGCGAAAATTATAGTTATTTATATACCCTGTGAAATGGGTAATAAGTATTGTTGATATTTTTTGACTTGCTAGGACAGTGCTAAAGTTTACTGGTAACAGTTGGCGGTGAACTATAGGGGCTGTAACGCGCATTCAAACTTGTTTACAGGAGTGCTGTGTTATGCTCGGTTGGTAAATTAAGTGTAGGTGAATGAGCGATGTAACGCTCACTTACACATTAGTCTTAAACTGAGTCTTTGAACGGATGCATGGACACCAGATTGGCACGTTACATCATAACGTTAATACACTTAATCCCTCCCTTACTGTACCAGATACCCTTCACATCCAGCGTCTCTGATAAGGATAGTATCAGAACCCAAGTGCACCTGCACTTGTTGATGAGGGTGTGATGGTGGTGTGAATAAAAAGATTGTAAATGATAACGCGAGAGAAATGCATGTGTTCAAAGGCATAAATCAGCAGGTCAGAATTCTATAAAAGTAACGTGTTTTTTTTAGTTCGGCTTGTAAAAGATATGAAGTATAAATTTAATACCCAGGTCGAAATTTTAAACTGCAAAATAGAGAAGCAAGATATGAGACCAATACGTTCAATATACAGATGAAACAATGTTGTTATAAAACAAGACTAATATACAATATTTAGAATGAAACATTTCTGATGAAGTTTAGTAAACACTCGATAACCAGTCTTCTTACCCAGACAAGCTAACACATCTAGTCTGAGTATTCCAGTTCATCCAGATAGCACTAATCTATTCATTCCACTGCATTGCCCAGTTCATCCAGCAAGCACTAATCTGATTATCCTATAACCCAACCTCGTTTATCTATCCACCTTTCATCTGATTATCCCACTTCACTGCCAAAATCATCCAACCGCCTCTAAATTGATAATCCCATTTCCCTGCCAAGTTCATTTAGCAACAACTTATCTGACTATCCCAATTCCCTACCCAGTACATCCAGCCACCACTAATCTCATTATCCCACTACCCTGCTCAATTCATCCAGCCACCACTAATTTGATTACCCTACTTCCCTGCCTAAACCATCCAGCCGGCTCTAAATTGAAAATTCCAATTTCCTGCCCAGTTCATTATCCTACTACCCTGCCTAAACCATCCAGCCGCCTGTGTATTGATAATCCCACTTCTCTGCCAAGTTTATTTAGCAACCACTTATCTGACTATCCCAATTCCCTACCCAGTACATCCAGCCAACGCTAATGTGATAATCCTACTTTCATTTATCGGAGTATCCTACTTCCCTGCTCAATTCATCCAGCCACCACTAATCTCATTATCCCACTACCCTGCTCAATTCATCCAGCCGCCACTAATTTGATTACCCTACTTCCCTGCCTAAACCATCCAGCCGGCTCTAAATTGATAATCCCACTTCTCTGCCAAGTTCATTTAGCAAACACTTATCTGACTATCCCAATTCCCTACCCAGTTCTTCCAGCCACCGCTAGTTCGAAAATCCTATTACCCAGCCTCGTTAATCCAGCAACCAGTTATCTGATTACCTCACTACCCAGCTCTGATAATCACTTATATGTATCAGATTTCTGCACGTTCCATTCTCATTAGTCCTGGTATTATTAATTTGATTATCTAAGTATTTAGACCCGTTATCAAGCCCTCACTAATCAGATAAACCCAGTTCCCAGGTTCGATAATTCCAGCCACCACATCTCTTTGCTTTGAGCGAAAGAGGTTAGATTATCATGGTAATAATTCGAAAATATAAAATGTGAAGCTGATTTAATTAAATGTCATTAACCTACCTGTATGTTCAATGTCATTAACCTACCTGTATAACACCTCCACCTTTACCTGACCCGTGGAGGAAAAATTTCGGTAGACCCATCATTTTGCCTGTTAAAGAAATAGCTTAATTCCAATTATTCATCAAACATACGGAACATTTTCACTTGTGTGT
Source organism: Mizuhopecten yessoensis (assembly GCF_002113885.1). Lineage (NCBI taxonomy): Eukaryota > Metazoa > Mollusca > Bivalvia > Pectinida > Pectinidae > Mizuhopecten > Mizuhopecten yessoensis. The sequence continues at coordinate 120,924 of NW_018403589.1, read as the reverse complement.
TAATTTCTTTTGTTTGAGGATTAGGTCGTCGCCATGTGTGGAAGCAATGTGTAGAATACAATGATAGGAGATGTGTGGTATTTGTAGAATATTTTGGCATTGATGTTAACCATATCCTGATTTATCCTCTCCATCAAGTAAACTACATTTAGTGTATTATAGGGTTTAGAAACAAGATGCATTCTCATTATCAAAGTACAGACGAAACATGCCAGACTGGTATTCACTATATCTCTATAATATATGTTCTTTCTATAACATTGAGGTGGGGTTAGCTACGATTCATGTTTGTTCTCATAAATTGTGGTTTAAACATTATATCTAAATTATAAATAGATGTTCTCAGTATCTTACATCTCAACCATCTTGGCCTCAAGCTACAATGACAATATAGTATTGATTTCAACATACATGTTGCACAAAGTGTCCGGTCCACAACAAATAGGATTACTTGAGTTTTTGACTTATATTAGGCCGTGAATTTAGTCAAAGATATTCTACCATTATTGAGGTCAAATGGTAAGCTGTGCTGGAATAGAAATGCTTCCACTTTCCCGATTTTATTGAAGATATAAATCTGACATCCTTTGGTTATTAAGTGTTATAGAAGTATCCTTTGAGATTAGACACGAAGCTGTTCAAGCGCTTTACAACAAATCAATCATAACCAATAACCATTTACCTTGAATTTATTCTATAAAATAAATATTTTCTCTTCGGTTTAATTATTGTACAGGCTTAAGTTGATGATCAATTTACCGAGACATTAACGCAAACTTTAAAATGCCATTATTCAAAATATTTAAAATTTATAAATATTTCTGATTTACCTGTTGTCAGGAGATCAACTTATATATACATACAATGCCATCTCTAATACTGGGTGAAAGTTATAATTTTTTGCTTAAATAGGACAATTGTGACGTAATATTCATTAAGTGTGAGGAGCCTTACCTAGCCAGTCCATCGTGATGGCTTCCAGCTCCGTACATGCAGGGCTTGAAGCCTGGAATTCGAACAAAACCAGTTATTATGAAAAACTTCTAATCAAACCATTCACGCGAATACAATTTTCCGAGACTTCAAACATGTTTAGAGAGGACTTTAGTTTAACGTAATACGTAATCATTATGCAAATGTGGTAGTACCACACACATATTTTTATCTTGAGTGATCAATATCGCGCACATGTTCGGCAGAATACATTCATTAAGAGTGTGTTTAGTGCATACGTTGGTGTGTAATTCCGCGCAATATAAACACGAGCTACCTGTGACATCAGATGATGACTTACGTTTAGTACTCCTATTATTGCTCTTTATGTATGTTATATTGCTGGCAAAATGTTATCCGTGTTAATCTGCAATTTGTTCAGAAATGAATGGCAGACAAAACGATGTCGAAAACCGGAAAAATGATAGCACGTCATCATACCGCTAAGATGTTCGGAGTTTGTTCTTTTTTGAATTCAGTATTTGGTCAATGGGTTTTTTCCAGTCTGAAAGGAGTTTTGCGAATGTGCTTTACAGAGCCTTGCACACCATTAATAAGAAGATATTTTAATTTCATAAATATGTATTATTGTGGGGATCACTTAAGGATATTGGATGTAAGTCCTTTTTCTTTTGGTATACGTATGCACTAAATATGCATTATGCATTTATCGATGCACTCATCGATTGCTTTGTAAAACAAATTGACTATACGTACAACTAGGTCTTCATTGTTTGTTTATGGCATAACGATAGCACCAACAAGCTTACCCATGAAAAGCCAATACACCCTATAGCATCTGACAACATATCCCCGAGGATGGACGGGTAGGAGTTACCGGACGGGAAATAAGCGTGGAAATGTGGATGCTGCCAGTGGGTTATCTGAAATAATTCATAAATAATAATAAGACAGTGCCTATTATATGTAAATAATAAGATAGTGTTTTAGTAAGATCAGTAAAATTAAGTACGTTCTAGTTGTGTATGTATTATACAAAGTATAGTATCAGATCAGTTAGTGACGTTGTACATGTGGCAAATAGTCATGTAATATGCAATGACGTCATATAACGAACTTTTACCGTGACATGGGCTATAATTACGTCGTAATTAAGTAGTGACATCGATTAATGCCGTGTTGACGTGTGATATTTGATGACGTCATACAGTGACGTTGTAAATTGACGTGATATATATTTATGTAGTTTATGATGATATCACATAGTGATACGTTATAATGTCACGTGATGTGTAGTTACGTAACCATTCCCATTTCTCTGTGATGCGGACCAGCAAGGATGAGTTGATATGACTGAAGATATATTTGTCGTTGACGTCTTTCCTGTTATTTGGGACAATCTACATTTTACATTGACCTTGTGTATGAACGCTGTAGTGTATTGTTTGTTTGGTTTTACACACAATATTTGCCACAACATCATCAACATTTGTGACCATCTGTCGATGTGTGTTAATGATGTGTGTTTTAGAGCTTTTGACATCAGGTTAGAGTAAATATTACGGCATTATTTAAACGTTTGAATGACATTAATTCTTGTGTGATGACACCATCAATATGTGTGGGTGACAACTGACTTTGCGTGTTGACGATTTGTGTGTAATCGTTTCTAGTTTTCCCCAGACATCAGACTGGAGTAAAAAAACACAGCGTTGTTTTCATTTATGAGTGGCATTTGTTTCTAGAGTTTAGGATAAATTGGGTGTGGTTGTTTTCTCCTTTTCTAGTTTCCATGCCTCAGACTGCAGTTAATACCCCTAAGCCGTCAACATGTTTTAATGACATCTGGCTTTGTGTGAACACGGCGAAGTGTGTACCTTTTCTGACATCAGACTGAAGTAATTGGCACAGCATCTTTTAAGTGTTTGAATGAAATCTGTTCTTTTGTGTGCGCTGAAGATTTACTTTTATTAGCTTATCAGATATACGGGTAGAGAGCTGACACAACATCAATAAGGATGTTTGTGTTACTATCATTTCATCTTGGTGACGTAAATCAGTGTTTTTAGCTTTAGTAATTTTGCTGATGTGCAAGTCTTATTCAGAGTCCAATATATTAAATACTTCATTATGGTATGGATATGTGTAAGTGGGAAGGCATGACTACCCCGATCAATGGTCGAACAGTTCTTGTATTATTTAATAACATTTCATCATTCCTTTTATTGCAAATGAATTTGTAAAGCTCCGTCCTGTCCTCTGGGCATTCTAAAGGACTGACTCGATATTAATTTCATTCATTACTGTTTTCTATTAATGAATATGGTAACATGAAACAAGACACGGGGTACTTAATCGTGTGACCATTGTGAGATGGATAACGATCATTTTCGCAGTAGTAAATTTCAGTCCAGAGATTGAGGATTTATGCTACCTTATTACAAAGTAAATCTTGAAGGAATTTTATTCTGTAATCTTATAAGTAGGATAAATTAAATTGAGGATATATGTTATTATGGCATCAATTTTTAAGACAACCACATTGTTAAATATATTTCATATTCGATGACTAGTGCATCATACTGAGGATATATTTTATCATGTTATCGACATAGCAATACGTATTATATCAGCGGTAAATTAGATCGGATATATTTATCTTATGAAATAAATCTTTAAAATATATCAATACTATATATTATATGTGTATTGAAGTAATTTGAAGACACATACAATGTTATATATATCATATTAGTGGTAATGTAATGTAAGATCTCCACACTGTTATTAATTAATATAAATGAGTGTTAAATCAATGGTAAAACATCCGGACTGTAATTAATTGATGTTTATTAATGGTTAAGATATGTACAAGGTTATACATGCTATAGCAGTGGTTTAATTGATGGTAAATGGATCCTAATTGGCACTGGTATAAATATGAGGGTTTATTGATGGTAAATTAATCGACTTTAGGATATTGATACGAGTGCTATTTGATTGGTAACACGGAGGTTATTCTAAATATAAAATGTTGTTAATTATATAATTAATGTCCTGTATGAAGCAGATTCCCTATTCCCCTTATTTCCCGATGAGAAGAGTGTGGTATAACTGATATAGAGTTCAACTGCAGCTCACCCCGGGCATGATGGTTCTCTCTACGTCCTTCATGATCTCGTCGAAGCCCTCGCTCATTTCCGGTGCTGTATCCGGAAGTAGTTGTTTTAGATATCCAGGTTCAACTTCCGGTATGACCCTGCGGTTGTGTATGTTCTCCATGTAATCAGCTATGTAATCTACCATCTCCTTCCCCTTTTTTCGGAATTCACACGAATCCATTTTTTTCAGGTTTCTAAAATCATTAAGAATTTCATATTAGTATCAATAATTAAAAGTGTTGCTTTTTATAACATCAATATTAGAGAAAACAAAAATCTTCTGGTGGGAAGTTCGCAAACATCAGTAATTGTACAGTCGTCAGCTATATAACACACGTATGTTTATTGCTTCGTATTAAAGTACAATATAGGAGCGATCATGATTTACTACCTTCCATATCAGAAATGAAATGTGAATAACTAATGAAAAAAGGGGAAAAAGGGACTGTGGATACAAAATCTTGATTTCACAACGCAAGCCTATCAGGTGCATTAAACAACGTTTTTATTAATACAAAGTAGTGTACACTCACAGCCGCTGGATGAATAAACTCTTACCGTCCCACCGAGCATGACACTGTATATATAACATATTCTATGATTCAAAGAAAAATTGCAAAAATTCTTTTTCGCTAGGACATAGGGTAGGTACATTATAGTTAATACAATGTAGTTACCTGCTACAGGGGAACACCACAATTATAACCCATACGAAGCATGAAATTTATGTTTGTATGAGAATGAAGATGTTATTACGTGCTTGTTTTTCCGATTTCTTCTTTTTCAAACAAGTTGTAAATTTAATAGTTCTATTGACAGACTTGTAAACGTAATACAGCCTCCAACCTATTTGCATGTATACAGTTCCCTCAATGGGTCACACAAAAAAGACCACAAAACAAAACCACGAAAACAAATATGGTTTTTCCAACAACATAGATAGTTTGCCAACAAAAATATCTGAACCTACCTACGACGTGACACGAAACACGAGTATTGTTTTCAAGACTTGATGCATATAGTTTATGGCTGAATTACAATATTACTTACACGTGTATTAATTCATCACTTGCTTGTCACTTCCGATAATTTATCCTCGACAAAGCGTAATATCGCCCTTGGTTAAATATTCCACGTTTACATATACACAGTATATTTTGAAAACATGCGTTTGTATTTGTTTACATTTTCCTTGTTTACGTTCACCCCGTTTTTTTAGACAAATGTAAAACACACAAACGACAGAACAGCTCGAATGGGAACAAATTGTAATTGATCTTGCATTTCCGAAACATTAAAGCTATACCTTTGCAATTAAAACAAAAACAAATATTTAATTGATTATTTTTTCTCAAGACCAACAAATTCCATTTTCCAGTGTGTTTAAACATGGTAGGATTAAATACTGAGACGTAAACCGTCATTAATAGTACCATTCACAGGTAGATACCTGATTACTACTACTACTCCGGAGTTATGAGTACCATTCACAGTTAGAAACCTAATTACTACTTCTACTCCGGAGTTATAAGTATCATTCACAGTTAGATACCTAATTACTACTTCTACTCCGGAGTTATGAGTACCATTCACAGTTAGATACCTGATTAATATTTCTACTCCGGAGTTATAAGTACCATTCACAGTTAGATATCTAATTACTACTTCTACTCCAGAGTTATGAGTACCATTCACAGTTAGATACCTAATTACTACTTCTACTCCGGAGTTATGAGTATCATTCACAGGTAGATACTAATTACTACTTCTACTCCGGAGTTATAAGTACCATTCACAGGTAAATACCTAATTACTATTTCTACTCCGGAGGTATGAGTATCATTCACAGGTAGATACCTAATTACTACTTCTACTTCGGAGTTATAAGTACCATTCACAGGTAGATACTAATTACTACTTCTACTCCGGAGTTATGAGTACCATTCACAGGTAAATACCTAATTACTATTTCTACTTCGGAGTTATGAGTACCATTCACAGGTAAATACCTAATTACTACTTCTACTTTGGAGTTATAAGTACCATTCACAGGTAGATACTAATTACTACTTCTACTCCGGAGTTATGAGTACCATTCACAGTTAGATACCTAATTACTATTTCTACTCCGGAGTTATGAGTACCATTCACAGGTAAATACCTAATTACTATTTCTACTTCGGAGTTATGAGTACCATTCACAGGTAAATACCTAATTACTACTTCTACTCCGGAGTTATGAGTATCATTCACAGGTAGATACCTAATAACTACTTCTACTCCGGAGTTATGAGTAACATTCACAGTTAGATACCTAATTACTATTTCTACTCCGGAGTTATAAGTACCATTCACAGTTAGATACCTAATTACTACTTCTACTCCGGAGTTATGAGTATCATTCACAGGTAGATACCTAATTACTATTTCTACTCCGGAGTAATGAGTACCATTCACAGTTAGATACCTAATTACTACTTCTACTCCGGAGTTATGTGTACCATTCACATGTAGATACCTAATGACTACTTCTACTCCGTAGTAATGAGATACTACTTTTACCGATACATAATAGCAACCTCTACTCCAGAGCTAGGATAAACCCTATACGTCTCTCCTAATGCTACGCTATTGATACAAAATATTTCCTTCAAACCTCAACTTATAAGATATCTGACAGCTATTTCTACTCCGGAGGAAGGGACTACCTGATAGATACTCCTAATCCGGAGGAATGTTATGATACCTTATAGCTATTTCTACTCCGGAGGAAGGGACTACCTGACAGATACTCCTATTCCGGAGTAGTGTTATGATACCTTATAGCTATTTCTACTCCGGAGGAAGGGCTACCTGATAGATACTCCTATTCCGTTGGAAAGTTATGATACCTTATAGCTATTTCTACTCCGGAGGAATGGCTACCTGATAGATACTCCTATTCCGTTGGAAAGTTATGATACCTTATAGCTATTTCTTCTTCGGAGGAAGGGCTACCTGATAGATACTCCTATTCCGGAGGAGTGTTGTGATACCTTATAGCTATTTCTACTCCGGAGGAAGGGACTACCTGATAGATACTCCTATTCCGGAGGAGTGTTATGATACCTTATAGCTATTTCTACTCCGGAGGAAGGGGCTACCTGATAGATACTCCTAATCCGGAGGAGTGTTATATGATACCTTATAGCCATTTCTACTCCGAAGGAAGGGACTACCTGATAGATACTCCTAATCCGGAGGAATGTTATGATACCTTATAGCTATTTCTACTCCGGAGGAAGGGCTACCTGATAGATACTCCTATTCCGGAGGAGTGTTATGATACCTTATAGCTATTTCTACTCCGGAGGAAGGGACTACCTGATAGATACTCCTAATCCGGAGGAATGTTATGATACCTTATAGCTATTTCTACTCCGGAGGAAGGGACTACCTGATAGATACTGCTATTCCGGAGGATTGTTATGATACCTTATAGCTATTTCTACTCCGGAGGAAGGGCTACCTGATAGATGCTCCTATTCCGGAGGAGTGTTATGATACCTTATAGCTATTTCTACTCCGGAGGAAGGGCTACCTGATAGATACTCCTATTCCGGAGGAGTGTTATGATACCTTATAGCTATTTCTACTCGGGAGGAAGGGACTACCTGATAGATACTGCTATTCCGGAGGAGTGTTATGATACCTTATAGCTATTTCTACTCCGGAGGAAGGGACTACCTGATAGATACTCTTCAAAGCTATTAATTAGTTATACATTAAAATGATTGAACCACACCAAAAGAATCATCATATACAACAAGTGTATCGCCATGGCTGACTCACTTAGTCATAAGACTGATTTGATATAATGTTATTATTGTATTTTTATTATTTATCACTTAACTATTAATTTATTTTAACTTTGTCCGTCATGCACGTTATTTAAAGGCAAATTATGAACGGTAGAGTAAGAGAAGATAGCTTTCACGTGAAATTCTCATCTTTTCTTTCATCTTCGTCCAAAGAACAATACATATCATATAATAATTTCCAGTTGGATACATTGTATATTCTTAGGAATATGCAAGAACACCGATATGTGTTTACGTTTGCAAGCAACAGGACAGTGGCGTATTTCAATAAATCATAAATAATAGTGAATAAATATATTTAGACATCTATGGTTCTCAATTTCAGTAAGATATATTTACTTGTGAACATGAATGAGAAGCACACACACGTCAATACACAACATCAAAATCCAATATCAAAGTTGATACCATAAAAAACATCAGAAAATGCGGAAACACCAAAACAAAACGAAAGACATCATAAACATTCTTCTCACTCAAAGTCTGAGGGAAATCCGGGTGTCGTATATCTATACCATATAGATGGCATCCGATTTATTATCTTTCTGCAAATTCGGGAAAACGTCACCAAACGATCTGAGACATACACGAACTTTAAGATGTCTTTAAGTATAACAGACATTGACCTCTTTAGAAGCAACCAGGCCATGATGGCAACAGTAGTTCTCCTTGCGTAGATTAAAGCTTTCCAGGTAGGAAACCCCGGGTATGTACACTGTTTACTTGTTAAGATGACAAAGTTTCCAGAGACTTCTGATACATCAAAAGAGTCCTGAATTGCTGAAGCGACTGCGTTATATTAATTTCAAAAACAAGTTCGGATAAATATTACGACTGAGAAAACTTAATGATCGTGAAATTAATGACGTCATATTTGTCACAGAGTTTCGTTATAATTTAACCATTAATGTCATGCTGCAAAACAACTTCTCCATTATACTAAGCTAGTGAAAGAGTTAAGTAGTAAATACTTACCCTTATACAGAACCTCTTTCTATATATACAAATATATTTCCAAGTGTAAAGCAGAGAAACACTTAACATAAGCCACACCTGTCTGTGAGTACAGAAGGTAACTTGTAAACGTCCCTATAAAGCCGTGTGGAGTGTTAAGTGTCGATGTTATGTTGTTATATATGCAGACACAGCCCGATCGTATAATTACGGTAAATGTGTGATCACCTTGACCCTCAAATATCCAATAAAATTTAACCGGAAGTGACAGCCACTAAACTACCGAACACACGCACGGATATAAGTAGTATCAGCTGTTAAAGGTGTAACAGGATTCGCCACTCACAGGAAGTTATCACTTTCCACAGTTAAAACACAGACAGAGGATTGGCGAGTTAAGTTTGATGTAAAATAGACAATAAATATATTGTTCCAAATCACCAATTTACACTAGATACGATCTGAGGTTGGTGTGTCGAAAACGAACTTGACTTGGAGTTTGTAATATATAAAATTGGTAAACAGCTACAGGTCAACTACAGCAAACCGATAATGGAATGTTAATTAAAAGCTCAAACGTCACACTTGGCTGGTTAAGTTACTATCGCGAGCCAGAAATTGGGCGATTTAGTAAAGTTTCGGTCATCCGCCAATACAGAGTTAAAGAGAACCTGTTTTAATATCAAATATTTGTCGGCCGCTGTCCGGAAAATCACAGTGGGAAAAAAAATATGAAAATAATTCATTGTTATATGATGTCCTTTTTAACCTGATATCAGGATCACCAAGCGTTGTAATAGGAAGGAGAATGTATCTGATCCGGGATTCAAAGCATAGATAGCTTAGGCACAATCTAACGCAAAATTTCTATATGTTAAAGATATTGTTATTTAAGGCAAAAACTGTATCCGATTCTAAACGATCCAACAAAATTACATTAAAAAATATTTGTAAATTTTCAGATATTCTTCAAAAATCGAATTTGTGTTTTCTATTAATGAATTGCTTAAGCTGATTTAGTTTTGAACAAATAGGTCAAATATCCCATACAGGTGTGCTGCCTCACTGAATGCAGGGCACCTAGGTTATATCAGTCATCAGACACAAACAGCATTATAAAAGCTTTTAAATATGTATAGCTACAATCACAAAGTCTAGCTAATTGGTCCCATCTGGTAGTCACTACTCCGATATCACTTTTAACAGATAGTTAAGGTAAATAGTTTTAACAAAAACGCTTTAATATGTATGTATATTACATTCTAATTAAATTCAAATGTATTAAAGGAAATATCAGATACCACACGTCTCATCAAATTTTCATTTTAAAAACGTTTCTGCATAAATCACGTTCATGATCCTAATTGAGCTTTACAATATAACATTTGTTTAACAGGACAGCGCAAGACATCATCAAATCATTCATAAACAATTCCAGGAATTGTTCTTGCAATATGATTGTCACACTAAGAAAGGTGTAGATGAATACTCACGTCACAGTCGTGGTAGCTACCCGTAACAACTGTCTGTCAGGCCACCCTACCCTCCTTATATAGCGAGGCTGTAGGCGTTAATCTCTTCTCGACATGTGTAGTAGTGTATTGTGTTGTATGACATTTATTTTAAAAAGGACGATCGTGATTGCTTTCATCATTCAGTAGATGACGTAATTGGTGTTTCCTTCCTATCATATATGTCATTGTTAAAAAAGAAACAAATAGAATGATAAATTGTATATAAAAATTTAATTCGAACTCAAAAACTGTCATCGTTGTGTTGAATTTTGTTTTTAATAAGTATACCCGTGTACGATATGGGGAAAAAATAAATACATCTTACCGGCTTATGAAGCGGTTAGGTTGTAAAACACGTTAACGTAATATAACAAAAGTATAGTTAAAGAGACATACAGTAAAACCAATATTTCATGTATTTCCGTGGTGTCCCTTTAACGACTTACAGTGATTTTATATCAAAATGAGAACATAAACAAGCAGCAAACAAATAAATTCATAAGTAAATAAATAAATTCAATAGTTAATAAATGCATTTGGTAACAGTATATTAGTTCTGCTTCAGTCATTAGCAAAGAACTTTATATATTGTTAAAGGTTTAGATATGCCTGTATAACAATGCATTAGTAAAGGAGAGGTTGTAATGGTATATGAACCCATTACCAGTGCATTGTTAACAGGACTGGAAATGTGTTTGTGTCTCTGGTTTTCAATATAATGTACACTATCTAAATACAAGTCTGGTTCAGAAAATTCAGTGACACAGAAAACTAATCACTACTCAATAAACACGTGTACCCTAAATATTTACACGCACATTTTGCGCTAAATACAAATAACTTCCTGTGAATAATCGTGTACTTGTAGTCTAGTTATTGCTAATAAATCTGCGGTAAAGATAATTTTGTCTCACTTATCTGAGGGTACCCCGCTGCAGACTCGAGGGTGATTTTATCTCACTTATCTGAGGGTACCCCGCTGCAGACTCGGGGGTGATTTTATCTCACTTATCTGAGGGTACCCCCTGCAGACTCGGGGGTGATTTTATCCCTTACTCCTACGAATGGGCCATGGAAGAGACCTAAATGATCTGCTTTCCCACGCGAACACTTAAGATCATTTTTGTTTCCTATTTTCCTGTCTTCGTTCTACCCTTTTCTCCCGGCGGTGACTCCCTGGGCACCCGTCCTTTTATGACCGGAGGACATTAACCCCCAAACAAACGAACACCTGAAAGCCTCGGGTAGATCTTTTCGGGGTGTTCTCGTTTCCCCCACTTTTTATATAACAAAGGAAAACGTTGATTTAGGAAGACAATGGCAAACCAATTATGGTCTGTTTCATACTTACCCCACAGGTCACTTACCTGTGTGAAAGTTACCTGTGTGACTTGTAGCTTTGTTGGGTAAAAATAAGGTTTTAATACTTTTTTGGGCTTCAAATATTTTTATATATAGTCGATATATTTTTATACTTATACATATGTAGAATTTACAGTCAAATATTTACATTACACTTTTAAACAGATAATATAGACTAAAACAGCACTACATAACAGTTCACAATATATTACAATTTTAAAATACATTACCAATATTCACATATTAAGAATAGTAAAGTTTAGTAATAGCAATCTCAAATTGGCCCCCCTCAAATGTATATCATATCTCCAATTTAAAGTTCAAGTTAAACAGCCAAGAGGCAGACATTTTTGTTGTTATCTATCCCAAATGTAAGAGATGTTATCTTTAGTTGATACTTATATATCATGTATTGTGAATTACGGGTGTGAAGTAGGGGGTTATAGTCCTGCACCGCAGATTGAAAATATACATTTATTATTTTTGAAAACCGTATTGGGTGTCAGGAAAACAGTAAATAATGGCATGGTGTATTTTGAACTTGGCCGTTACCCTTTGCATATACAGCGTAGGATTGCCATTGTAAAGTACTGGCTGCAAATATTAAAGACTAATTACTGTATTTTGAGGGCCTGTTACGATGAACTTTTAGAGCTTTATAACAGGAAACCAAATTGTAAAGCAATTGGGTTTATCATCTGAGACGTGATTTGTGTACGTTGGGTTTTGGAGATGTGTGGTTGGCACAATGTGTACCAAATGAGAAATCTTTTTTATTATTATATATACAACGCATAAAGGATAGCTTTATTCAGGAAATGAGAAACATATTCGAGACATCTTCAAAATGTTTGTTGTATAAATACATTGTTGACCGTTTTGATCTACAATGGTATTTTACAAAACCGCTATTTAGAAAAAATAAATGTATTCTTGCGAAATATAGATTGCAAGCACATAACCTTAATATAGAGACAGGTAGATATAATGCAGTTCCTCGAAACCAGAGATTGTGTACTTTATGTGATCTTGGAGATGTCGAGAATGAGTTTCATTTTATTCTTATTTGTCCTGTATTTTTAGAATTAAGAGTATTGTATATCAAGCCATATTATCGTATTCGTCCTTCTATGTTTAAATTAATAGAGCTACTGTCTAGCAAAATTTTTAAACTTAATAGAAATTTAAGTAAGCACTTGATTCAGGCAACTGTTAAGAGAAGTCGTATATTATGAAATATAAGCTGTATCAAGGTCTTGCTATAAACGTTTTGTTACTGTATAATGCGATTGAGATATATGTCTTTTACTTCACATTGAGTTATTATCTCATTTCATTATATAATATATAGTACTCGTTCTACCTTCATGTTGAGGTTGTATGATTGACTTTGAAGCTTTGTTATTTCCTAGAATTTTCTTAAGATTAAGGCTTTATTTGTATTATTTCATAAACAACTAAATTATGCTACTAAATTATGCTTCATAAGAGTCCGCTAAGTTACCTTAGGAAAACCTTAAAGTTTTCCCAAACTTATGTCAATTTCATAATTTGTAAATATTATGTATGGAATTGAATCTATTGCATATGTTCTCGGCCAGTGTACAAGATATTTGTAAAGTATTTATCTATATGTATATTTCTGTACGCCAAATGCAATGTGCATTTGGTAATAAATTGAATTGAATTGAATTCAATTAGCATAGGCCGTGATCACTTTTAGCTCACATGGATGGAAATGATAGCTTGTATAATTATAGATGTTCAATGATTTTATGATAGTTATAAGATACTTATAACATCTAGGAATTTTGATTAATTAACTGATTAATTAGCTTTTAACACCACACTCTTAGTCACACATTACATTCTTACATTTTGTACAAGGTAATGTAGGCATCTTATTAAATGTTACAATAATAAAGATTATTTAATATATAGTTATATTAATATTTCTAAAGTACTAGGAAATGATATAACACATTTCATCTTATCATCTTATCAGCAGCACAAGGACTACAAAATGGATATATTTAATACTGAATATATATATTTATATATATGATTAATATTTAAATAATTTTAACATTTATTATTACAAATTTGAAAAACTTATATAATGTGTTATTTAATTAAATATGATAAAACACCACCTTAGATAGAAGGGTTAACCACAGGTAACAACACAGGTAAACACAGGTAAAAGCACAGGTAAATACTGCCCATACAACTTAGAAACAGATTATAATCCTTTTAACAACATTATTCCCCCCATGTTATTTTAAAAAGTGGGGGAAACGAGAACAAGCCATCTTTTATCTTTTCCATGTAAAACAATAGTCATGTAGGGGTGTAGGCTATCTCTATTTTCTACACAGTGGTCCGTATTTGGTCTTCATATTGGCGACAATTCAATAACGTCGCCTTTCATAATATAGTTATGGTATATAATAGGAGGAAGGTTGGCGTATACATCGGTATTCGACAAGTTGTTTATTAACGCTGTGTTCCAAATGACTTTCCGTAGTTTATAGCCTCATCACTTGAACATCTAGTTGCTATGTATTGGTTATATTAGAGTGTATACTATACTGAAGATGCCATGATGTATACACTTCTATCGTGGTACTCCAATAAATTTACCCAAAACGTTTAACTTGTGATAGTTATGTGTTCCTTTTAGTTTTACCTGGGATTCTTTACTTAGTTTGGTTCTGTTTTGTACTCCAATGATTTTTCTTTGTACTAACAAGTTGATAAATGTAGTAATTGTTTACTGCATCGAGTTTATCTTGTACTAATGTTTTGTTCAGCATTACTATGTGTTAGTGCCCCAGGGAGTTCACCACGTACATACCGCTTTACTCGGTCTGTGTGTGAGGCCCGATTTACCAAGTAGTAACCAATCTAACAACTCATCAAGTATAGTTCTTGAAGACAACATTTCATTTAACAACAAAAAAATAACAAAAAAATGGATGTCTGGTTAAGTTCATCTCAAACAAAATATTTGAACTGTAATGACGTCATCAATAAAGAATAAATGTTTACTATTGTACCCAGGCACCCGGAGTTGGTTAGTTTAATGGCGAGATCGCACACGACAGTACGAAGAGTGACGGAGTCAGGGGGACAAGCGGAAGTAAATTGTCATCAATAATCTGGTCCTTCATTAAATCTGATTGGTTCATGAACCAGACAGGGCACCCGGATATGAGACTGGGTTAGATTCCTTTGTTGATAAATTTGCATGCGTCAATATTTAGCAGAAATTTCAGTATTTAACACGCGTAATCGCATAATCGTGTACGTCATTGGTAATATGAATAAAAAAAACCTGGCATATTCATTGTTATTGTGAAAATAAATGAAAACTAATATCTGTCACTCGGCAGTGCTCAGATGCTCACTGTTTATGTATAAAAATGAATGAAATCTTAAATCCATCATCCGGTAGTGCTCTCATATATTCACTGTTTGTGCATAAATAGTGTTGTATTGACTTTTACATAGACTTGTCAAATATTTTGGGCTATATTCCTTTTTCATCTTGTTTTCTCAATGGAAACTAAATGATTTCCATTTAGATATGATTTTTTTTTAGTTTCAATAAGGATAAGTAATAATATCAACTAAATTTCGGTAATTTATGATATATCATTGCCAACGGTTTAAAAATCCCTCTCTGCTATATAGTCTCGTTCCAAATAAGACTGTCACGATCTTCAGCGGAGGGGAACCAATGTATTTCATTATCATTGTCAAGATGCAGGGATAAAATGTGATTTAGTTGGAATATTGAGTTTTTAAGCTCATTATATTTACATTATCGTTATCTTATGCAAAGTTCTAATTGGACGTATTTCCACGACTGTGTGCGTTTTGTTCAATGGGAATGGAGTACTACAATGGAAATAACTGACAGCCGCTGTCACGGACTATTTCCGTTATTTTGCTTCCGAGACTTGGCTAGCCAACACGCTGTATAACCGGATCAACCATACTATAGAAACGTATTCGAGTAGTGCGAGTTCGAGGCGGGTGTTCATTGTACATATCAATATGTACCAGTCCAGTTTCTACCAAGAGTTTTCCTTTCTTACACTCACTAACAAAACCAGATCAGCAGTTCTTTGCGATTTTGATTATATAATCGCTTACGCTCATCACGAAACCAGCATATGCTAACAACATTGTTTAATCTGTATGGCGTACGTAAATACTAGTCCATATTTCATAATGATGCAAACAAAAATAAACCTATCGCATTTGTTTTGAAAGTTGCCCTTCGGTGACATATTTGAAGAATTAAAGTGTTAATCACTAGATTATGTGAAACAAATTAGCGAAGGCTGAAATAAATTTTCAAAACTTTGCCAAGATTTTTGGCATTTAGTTTTTTACAATTGAGTGTGTGTGTGTGTGTGTGTGTGTAAGTGTGTCAGGAACGACAACTCTTGGTTAAGACTGGCAGCAGTTGTCATACGACTGGGTGGACAGAACATTATCCGTCTGCATTTACTGAGATATACAAAACTAATTTCACTGATTTCTAATTACAATCTACCTCGAATACAGAAAGCGTTATCATTCCGAAACATCAAAGAAGTATACAGAAAGATATGGAGAGACCGACTGTCTTTTACAATTTGAAAATTATCTTACTCGACTTAGATAAACATGAAAACAAACCATCACTCATCGGTACACCTTTTTTCCCACATGTTCAGATATTATTTCTAGAAAACCTTATGTTTTTCTTTGGAATGCATTATTCCCGTGTCCGACAGGGAACACAATTGCATTGAACTATGACGTCACACTAAAAGATAAAGATGAAAAGCATTGTTACCTACGAGATAATAAGAAGATTGACCAATGAAATAACGTCCATTGTGTTACCAACTAGTAGGTAACCAAAAATGATTACCAACTCCTAGCAGGTGTATCCAATGAGTCGAGAGTGAGGAACCTATAGTGGTTGTGGGAGTGAGGAAACCTATAATTGTTGTGGGAATGAGGAAACCTATAATTGTTGTGGGAGTGAGGAAACCTATAGTGGCTGTTGGAGTGAGGAAATCTGTAGTGGTTGTGGGAGTGAGGAAATCTGTAGTGGTTGTGGGAGTGAGAAAACCTGTAGTGGTTGTGGGAGAAATATATAAATGTATATAACCCGTCGATCATAGCGAATGTATTGTTTTTCATATCCTGTCTAGCGTAAAAATAGTGTTCATTAATATTGAAAAAGATGAAGTGAAAGTGCAATTACATATATCAAAGTCGGTGTATCTGTGTGAAGGTATCATTTGCCATTTCCTCTCAAAGGTTACCATTTCTAATCAGAATTGTCCTACACACTCTACTTGATTATGTACTTATAACATTTTCAGGGCAGACGGACGATTTTGTTCTATCATTAATATTATATCGACAGAATATCAAATGACGTATCAGGCATGATTTGAAAAATGATATTATGATTATAAGCAAACAAATAAAAAGCAATAGTCAATTTACCTTCTCACCACTACTTGGAAAATGACAAAATAATGGAAACGAGCAAACATACTACTAAACGCGAATATAATAACACGGTGTGTCAATGTTTTCCACTTCTTCACTTAAACTTGGAGAGGATTTTAGTGACCGTTGTCACGTTCAACATGAAGTTGCAATATCTAAATCACCTCATTTAACGTCAAGGTACAACAATTGGTACAATTTTGACAGTCTTTCAGGGATACTTAAAACTCCAGATCTTGTATCTGAAACTTTGCTTGATATTTGACAAAGACTACCCTTGTATCTGAAACTTTGCTTGATATTTGACAAAGACTACCCTTGTATCTGAAACTTTGCTTGATATTTGACAAAGACTACCCTTGTATCTGAAACTTTGCTTGATATTTGACAAAGACTACCCTTGTATCTGAAACTTTGCTTGATATTTGACAAAGACTACCAATGGTCGTTCATTTTCAGCAAAAAATTTGATTGTAAGTAATTGGTGCACCGTATAACAGGCTATGCAACTTGTGTTTTTTTTTCTACTAGTTGATGTGCCGATTGCAACAGTATAGATTGCTTTTATAAATACTATACTGAACTACAATTGTATATAAACACTTTTATATTATCCGGTTATAAGGACATGAGAAATCACCATTTAAACATGCATATAAATAACCCCTTTACAACTATCCAAAATATCATCGACGCACGTCGTTTTTCCTAGTTTCGCACATGTTTACATTGATGTCATCTTGTACTCTTAAGATGTCGCTCAAACCCGAACTATTTATGATACATATATCTATTGTGATACAATCAGAGGATAATACACGGATTTAATTTTAAAAGACTATTCGAACCATTTTCTGACTGTGTAGTTTCTTGATGACTTTGTTTACAGTTTCTAAATAATGATGTAAACAGGCACGTATACATAATACGGCATTGTAATGGTTAGATAAAACCCTACGCGCAGGCAATCCGTGAGATATATAAAACTGAGGCATACAGAACGCCAGAGGAAAATTATGTAAATGGTAACAAAAACAAGTGACATCTCAATTACGTACCTGGAGCTCCAAGCACCTGTCGATAATTGCTCTTTCCTCTCAAATTTGACTCAGAAATGTTCTCTCACACACTTTACTGAATAACATACTCCATAAACGCTGTGACGTCAGGCTTATATCAACAGCATGTCTGCCAACCTCCTGGCTACATAAGGACTTACTGACCTATATACGATGAACTACTCATGATTCGATTAAAACAATGTTAGGATGGTAAAGCATTCTGGGAAGTTACGCTCACATGTAACAATACAATCTCATACTGCAACAAATATATATAGTCAACTGCTTTTTGCTCATGTTTTCTTTCATTATGTTTCATTTCCTCTTCCTTCCCTTAAACGTGCATTTTTCCGTACAAAACACGTATTCCTCTGTACAAACGCTTCATTTGACATGTATTAACCCTTTGAACAAGAGAATATGCACTAGTTTCGTTTGTTTTGTGCGGAAATGTATCACCACAAGTATGTGCGTTCTAATTAACAAAACTAAACACATTGGAAGTGGGCTACTGGCTGGCTGCCGTCGTACGTGTCAGCATTGTAGTAGCCCGTTACACTAACTGACCCATGCTGTAAGTTTACCGGATAACAAAATCTACCTCACTCATATGGTGGAATATAACTAATTCTTTATGATATGTTAATGATAAAAAGTCAAAAGGAAACCAGTAAATATCCTATATTTGTATATCTGTATTTATATTTGTACCACACTGGCCAGTTTTAGACAAAAGGGGCTTATAAACAAAATTTCTGTGACGTGAATTTAGCTCAGCGCGGGGAATAAAATATGTTGATTCAACGTTCACTGGAAGTTCTGGAAACTTTCAAACTTTAAATCTGATTGATGCCGCTACAAGACTCAATATCACAAAAAGGCTCATAGTCTGTCTTTCACTTTAACCAGCATATTTGTTAAAAGTAAAATGTTGTAAAATAAAACTATAGCATTTAAATACCCTCACCGAGAAAGCACTTTCTGCCAAGTCGCTTATAATTATATATCAGAAGATAATTAAAATACGTGGAACTTAAATTAATGAACCCACGGCAGGTGCCCTTAATGTCTTGGCTAAATCAATAAAATAATATTTTAGAGATATCATCCATGAACATTTGTCTTCAAGTCAAAAGCAATATCAATAAATTTGAGATTTAAGAGGAAAAATATGAGCATATACCATCAATTAAGCATTGTAAATGTATAGGATATTTAGATATAAAATGATGAAAATCTACTCTGTATCAATAAATATAATAGCTAATATTTTTTGAGATTTTAGAGAAAAAATATTTTCAATACATGAATTATATAAATACAACTGATATTTAGATATTATAATGATGAGCTGTTGTCTTCATTTAATTGTTTTTAACAGAAGAACGTATCACAAACCCGGTAATGGCACCTTTAACATTTTGGTAATAGATACGGTAAGCCATAAATTAATAACACTGTATCTTTCCGCTTTTTTGTCTTTCTTCGACTCATTGGACATGTTAAGGCCTTAAAGTTCGAAATTCAAATTGGTCTAAACTACTGTTAAAACAGAAGGGGAAGTGTGTAAACACACTTAATTTAATGAAATTCAAAATGTGGAGAATTACTGGTTAATTTCAAACATAATATATAGCAGAGTGTGTATATTATTATGAACCATACAATGGCAAACCTCGGGGACTAAGACATCAACTTGGTGGTATAAAATAACATACATGTATATGGAATTAACATTGACTGCTATTTCTCCTTAATATGCAAGTTATAGAAATATTTTTTGGAAACAGTATTGAAGAGGGTAAACGCGAGATTTCCGTGTTAACGACAGCTGTGCCACGTCTGTCTCGTGACTGAACCCGGTATATAATCGACATGCTGATGATATTGTTTTCATAAAGTATTATCATGTGTACTTCCTCTCAAACGCATGTTTGGAGTGATATATATATATCAAAATCAATAAAATGTGGACTTGTCCCGTGAAATTATGCAAAGACAGCATGTGCATTTTTCATTTTCAAATACAATATTAGCTATACTTTACCAGGATATCGAATATGTATTCTTGTCCAACATTAGGTATTAATGCAACGGATATCTACTGCTTAAAATAGAAAATAAACGATAACGTAACAGACGGGATCTGAGCTCAAATGACACTAAAAGTTAACGGAACTGATGAGAATCCAGATCAAAATGGGATAAAACACGGGGGCGACACCTGGTGGCCTGTAAGGATGGGCGTTTCCTTCACAACATTGGAAACTTTTAAGGATACAACAAGCTAAAAGACTCTGCGTAATGGAAGATTGAATTGTGCAATAAATCACTGTGTCCTTTCCGTAACCTTTTATACTAATCTTACTAAAATGATATCGTTATTATCGCAGAGAGGAGTTCCATTCAGAGTTATTTTTACCAGGAGTATCCCCCTTCTAAAATTAAACAACCCAAAAGAGAGAGGAGTTCCATTCAGAGTTATTTTTACCAGGAGTATCCCCTTTCTATAATTAAACAACCCAAAAGAGAGAGGAGTTCCATTCAGAGTTATTTTTACCAGGAGTATCCCCCTTCTAAAATTAAACAACCCAAAAGAGAGAGGAGTTCCATTCAGAGTTATTTTTACCAGGAGTATCCCCTTTCTATAATTAAACAACCCAAAAGAGAGAGGAGTTCCATTCAGAGTTATTTTTACCAGGAGTATCCCCCTTCTAAAATTAAACAACCCAAAAGAGAGAGGAGTTCCATTCAGAGTTATTTTTACCAGGAGTATCCCCTTTCTATAATTAAACAACCCAAAAGAGAGAGGAGTTCCATTCAGAGTTACTTTTTACCTGGAGTGTCCCCTTTCTATAATTAAACAACCCAAAAGAGAGAGGAGTTCCATTCAGAGTTATTTTTACCTGGAGTATCCCCCTTTTATAATAAAACAACCCAGTGAGAACATTGGACACTCATTTCGATGCTTCCCTGCTTGGAAACGTTGGTGAAGTGTAAGCTTTCATAATATCGTATAATGGGTCATTAACGCTGGCTAAAATTTTCGCGTTTTTGACCCACACTTATAGAAATTCAATTATAATTTCGCGATCTAGAGGTGAAGGAACTAAATAATTACGGTATCTGAGTACAGCGACGGGAAACTAGGCATAAAGAGTGTCAAACAGTCCAATCGATAGGCTTTGTTACAGCATATTGAACAAGTTAGTGTAATTTGTTAAACAAATCATCATTGACATTATTAGATGTGTGATCTGACCTATTTTCAAACATCATTACTGTAGATGAATATGAATCGTCACGACCACGAGTGTGCTATTTCATGCCGGCATAACGGTTATAAAGTTAGTATCTCGGCTTATTTTTACGCTTGTCACATTATTCTTCGGATTATATTTTCGTGATCACGTAATTGACCGGCGAAATCTCTACAATATCCTCCCCGCGGATAAATCCTAATATACGGTATCATGATTCCAAGTACGACCCCCGTGGATACAAGTACGACCCCCGCGGATACATCCTGATATACGGTATCATGATTCCGAGTACGACCCCCGCGGATACATCCTGATATACGGTATCATGATTCCGAGTACGACCCCCGCGGATACATCCTGATATACGGTATCATGATTCCGAGTACGACCCCCGCGGATACATCCTGATATACGGTATCATGATTCCGAGTACGACCCCCGCGGATACATCCTGATATACGGTATCATGATTCCGAGTACGACCCCCGCGGATACATCCTGATATACGGTATCATGATTCCGAGTACGACCCCCGCGGATACATCCTGATATACGGTATCATGATTCCGAGTACGACCCCCGCGGATACATCCTGATATACGGTATCATGATTCCGAGTACGACCCCAGCATTTGTTCCATTCAAATTTTTAACACTTTAATTATGTCAAATGCATGGCAACATGTAATATTTCTTAAAACAAAATTAAAAGGTTTTACACGAATATTTCACAATAGTTACAGTAATAATATAGTTTAACTTACCGGTTCCCTTCAACTTGATAAAAAAAATGTTTTAAATTCTGATAATAATTGAGAAAATATTGCGGGAAAATTAAGGAGGCTTAAACGATGATATCCAAAGATGTGTAGTTCAATATTGATAACAGTTCAGTTGATACAACACAACAGGCTCGATATCACTTTACCGTTGTTTGACATTAATCAACTTATTAATTGATACATCAAAGCGCATACGTATATATACCAAACAACTATTACCAATCTTAAATATATATGTATCATATAATTCATGATCAATTACAAGTTCACAAGGATAATTCTCCTCTGGTTTCAGGAATATTAAGACATAATAATGGCAGCCTGAGAAATGATTTTCTGCTAATTGCACTAAAGATATAATACAGCTCGTCTTTGTTAATATAGCAACTAATATTGTAGAAATGAGAAGTTGTACTATAAGTAAGGTACTTACCGTTAGCGTTACTGATGTGTTCGGTCCATCACGTCTGTAGGTCGTTGGTTATATGGTACGGGACATTAAAGGCTAAGAGGAGTGTGGAAGTCGAGAGTCTGAACCAACACTCAACCAGTCGCCATCACCTGAAGACAGAGTGGTATTGTATGTAATTAAGTGGTTATGTCAGTATAATATCTCCACTTCGCTAGCTCGCCATGGAGATCTTTATCAGTGATAAAGATTCCGATTGCAATTATACACGTGTCCAGTCTCCAATAACCTACCATAAAATTTAATGCAGATCGGAAATGTAGCATGAAGAAAAGGCCTGGTATTGACATATTAATTTACCAATCGCCTTTTGTACTATCAATCAACATTTCCCAGGCAATTGGGTATTAAATAAAACTAGAATTGAGTCCCATAAACGAACGCTTGACAACATATGGCGAGTGTCGCGTGCAGGGATTTATGGGTTAAATCAAGCGTAGGTCTCCCCGACAGATGTAAACATTATCGCTCACGGTAATCAACCATGCCGTGTGGGTGTGGAAGAAATCTTCTTCCTTGTTTTTCTCAACTTTTTATGCATTGCATATTTATAACCTAGAGTATTATAATGTATAAAAACGTCTTACAATAGTCGGTAGAACAGTAAGATATTGAACTGTGTAAGTGCTTTGATAAGATTCGCCTTTTTCTGTTTAAGAAAACCATACGTATTCTCATTATTTAAAAAATAAATAAATGTGCACTCCTTTAATTTTAGAACTTCAAATAATTAAAGGGTTTTCACACCTCTTCTCCTGTTTCAAACGTTGTTCAAACCAACAGGGATTTCTACCTTCATTGTCCCTACCATCACCGGTGAGTCCTAGAAGGACGAAACAGCCTTATGATACATTCATTTTTGGCATGCTGTATCAAATGCCAACTTGTATAGGTGCAATCCTACGTGTTTGTTTTCTTCTTATCCAATGATTTTAATTAATATGACTGTCGAGATGAGAAACGTTTAAACATGTATTTGGAACATTTGTTTCTTGAAAGGGGAAAGGCTACCTTGAAGGTGGCGGTCTTGAACCTGTGTTTAAGCGTATCTATAAACACTACTTATACTTTAGTGTCATACTTGAAAGACAGCAGGTTCGTTGAAAGCAAATCCTGCTTTTGTAAATTGGAGGCTGTTCATTGATTAAATCAAATGTTAAAATGACTATGTTCTAGCAGCTGTGCACAACCGTTATATTTTTGAGATACTGGAAGCAGCAATCCACTTCTTATTTCCGGTTTGGTACAGCTAGTTCAATGCCGTGCTGAAAAATAAGACATGACCACTGATGTAAGATTGGTATAATTTCGTATTATGTCTAATTTTATTTAACATTGTTAAGTCGAAGATTGATTTATGTCTACTTTTACGACAACTGTATACTTAATGTATATGTACATTTCATCTTTCTCCATATATAAGTCCTCATTTTGTGCGTATTTACAGTAAAGTTTCAAAGCCATATTGATCTTAATACACTCTATCAATAATATGAATTACACTGCTCACATCTTGAAAGTGTTACACATGTAGGGGAAGTGCTATTTCTGGTGCAACTTCCGGTGTTTGATGATGGTCGAGACTACTTCCTGACTGATAGATATCTTGTTCTGTAGTTCTCACTGTTTTAACGTGGATGTGTGTAATATATTAATCTTTTTTATTATTATTATTTTTGAACACACATTGGAAGGTTTCATAGTTCTTCCTTTAGCCAAGTTTGGTTTTAAAAGACAAGCCCAGAACTGCGGAAACGATTAAGATAATTTTTTACCAGAATTTCCCTGCGCAAAAGGACTTAAATGCTATAAATACGTAAAATAAGGGTTAATATCTAAGAAACAAATCATTAAGCGAGAGGTTTTGACGTAATTTGACACAGATCACCAGTAGTCTAGGTGTACAAACAATGTTTAAACTAAGCATTTGTTCTCATTAGGGGCGTAGCCTAAAAGTGGAAAAGCAGTATAATCATTTTAATTGA
The DNA here is from genome assembly GCF_002113885.1 of Mizuhopecten yessoensis. Classification (NCBI taxonomy): domain Eukaryota; kingdom Metazoa; phylum Mollusca; class Bivalvia; order Pectinida; family Pectinidae; genus Mizuhopecten; species Mizuhopecten yessoensis. Next base: position 96,036 of record NW_018403589.1, on the reverse strand, counting down.
TTATAGAGTTAAATTAATTTTGACCTTATTTGATACGGATTATCCCTGGTTGAGGAAATTTAACGTTGTATAGAAATGAAGGGTCGCTTTTCATTGTTAAATATAAACATGTTCGTCCAGTGTTTATTTCACTCAATCCTCCATACTTTATGGGTTACTCTCACTTATTATTTTTTGCACCCCTGGAATAGGTCATAGCAAAATTGAAGGCATACAGCTCGCTATTTGATTGGTTGCAGGTATACAAAACCCTGTCTGACCGCTAGGCTGATACCAGTCCTTTGCTTTGAAGAGTACAGAGGAGCGACACCTGACTTCAAAGCCAGTTAATTATAAGTTTACCGTTACGCGGCCGCCATATTCTTTTTATGTACCTTAAAGTCGTCTTGTCTCATCCCCAAGGTGGCGCACACGGAGGCTTCGATTTTGTCATGACATTCCAGGGATGCAGAGAGTGAAAGTGAGCATAACCCCTTGATAATCGAAGAGAATTTCACCCTTCGCATGTAATAATTATATATTATGGTATGCTGATATTCATGACAAATTTGCATCCGTCACGAAGGGCGAAAAGGGCAAAAAGGGCGAAAGTTAAACTACGGTGAAATGTCCCCGGTATAAGCAGGGACGTATAATGGATAATATACTGTCCCTGGTATAAGTTTATGTACAGTGTGTTGTTGACGAAACGATATTGATAGATATTTAATGAAATCGGATTCATATGAGCGTTTGATTAAAAGCTATTCTGTGTTGTTTAACGCAGAATGCCAAGCGTCACATTTTCAATATAAAACGAAGTCTTTACATGACGGTGCTACGAAATATGAATATGGATCTATGCGAAAACAGCCCATACAACGATATTATATATGGTAGGCGTCATTAGAGCATTCCCAAACCATCCCGACACATCCGTTTATTTCGTAATATAATACAATGACAGATTAAATCAGCAAGAAAATCAATTAAATTCATAATAAAAAATTAAAATATGGAGAAATTTGATATTGTATATCTATCAACATCTACAGCTGGTTCCACTCCCTCCTAGAGTATTCCCATTTACACTATTTACTTTACTATGTACATTATTTGCTTAAGATGGAATGATTAGACATATTACACTTACATGTTAAATCAGCATCCCTAGAGAAGAAAAGCTATGTCAACTTTGGAGCCTAAATTGGAGATGAATTTTCATTTTTTGTTTTAATTCTAACGACCGTAAAATTTCACCTAAAAGGGAAAATTTTCATTTTATGTACTATATCGAAAGATCTAATATACTTATTGTTCAATTCTTCAATTGATTATGTAATTAATGATGGATTAGTCTCACTACTTAAAGTATCGTTTATAATTGAGCAAATTAACTCTAATAATTAGAACTCCTGCTTATTTATATATTTAGAAATATTTTGTATGTAAATTCTCAGCACTTTGATTTGTTCAGGAGATTCTCAGCACTTTGATCTGTTTAGGAGATTCTCAGCATTTTGATCAGTTTAGGAGATTCTCAGCACTTTAATCAGTTTAGGAGATTCTCAGCACTTTGATCAGTTTAGGAGATTCTCAGCACTTTGATCTGTTTAGGCGATTCTCAGCACTTTGATCTGTTTAGGAGATTCTCAACACTTTAATCAGTTTAGGAGATTCTCAGCACTTTGATCTGTTCAGGAGATTCTCAGCACTTTGATCTGTTTAGGAGATTCTCAGCACTTTGATCTGTTTAGGAGATTCTCAGCACTTTGATCTATTTAGGCGATTCTCAGAACTTTGATCTGTTTAGGCGATTCTCAGCACTTTGACCTGTTTAGGAGATTCTCAACACTTTAATCAGTTTAGGAGATTCTCAGCACTTTAATCAGTTTAGGAGATTCTCAGCACTTTAATCAGTTTAGGAGATTCTCAGCACTTTAATCAGTTTAGGAGATTCTCAGCACTTTGATCCGTTCAGGAGATTCTCAGCACTTTGATCCGTTCAGGAGATTCTCAGCACTTTGATCCGTTCAGGAGATTCTCAGCACTTTGATCTATTTACGCGATTCTCAGAACTTTGATCTGTTTAGGAGATTCTCAGAATTTTGATCAGTTAAGGAGAAGTCTTAAGCATATGTAAATTCTCAGCACTTTGACCAGTTTAGGAGAAGTCTCCGGTAATTTTACATTGTCTCTGACTGCCTGTACTTAGAGAGTAACTATCACCTGATGACGTCAAATGAGGCTTTGCGACAAGAATGACAGCAGTGATTGAGAGCCAGTCGACGCACGATGTCATTGTGGAAAGATATGCAAGAACATCAGAGGTCTGAAAATCCATCAGGCAAGGACCAAATGTGGCAATAGGGAGATACTAAAGCAGCGCACAGATATCAG
>NW_018403589.1:33245-90887 GCF_002113885.1 Mizuhopecten yessoensis | reverse complement strand
ACTTTGATCTGTTTAGGAGATTCTCAGCACTTTAATCAGTTTAGGAGATTCTCAGCACTTTGATCTGTTCAGGAGATTCTCAGCACTTTGATCTGTTTAGGCGATTCTCAGCACTTTGATCTGTTTAGGAGATTCTCAGCACTTTAATCAGTTTAGGAGATTCTCAGCACTTTGATCTGTTCAGGAGATTCTCAGCACTTTGATCTGTTTAGGAGATTCTCAGCATTTTGATCAGTTAAGGAGAAGTCTTAAGCATATGTAAATTCTCAGCACTTTGACCAGTTTAGGAGAAGTCTCCGGTAATTTTACATTGTCTCTGACTGCCTGTACTTAGAGAGTAACTATCACCTGATGACGTCAAATGAGGCTTTGCGACAAGAATGACAGCAGTGATTGAGAGCCAGTCGAAGCACGATGTCATTGTGGAAAGATATGCAAGAACATCAGAGGTCTGAAAATCCATCAGGCAAGGACCAAAGGTGGCAATAGGGAGATACTAAAGCAGCGCACAGATATCAGAAATGAATCTGGTGAGACGCAGGAGGAACTCAGTCAGGACTCGAACCATAGTACAGAGAGCCTCCAAGCTTCGGTGTCGCCAGATGGCAGCATTGGTAGCTTGAATGAAGCGAGCGCCCATGGTGTTCAAGCAGTGAGGGACAGGAGATTAGATAAAGTGCAGTGGCCCAAGACAAATGACGAGGCAGCTTGGCGAAATCTTGATCATGATCCGGAGGCTATTTTGGAGACCACTCTACAGGGGAATGTTGAGAGGAAAGTGGATGCACTGACGTCAATTGTGTACAGTGTATGCAACGAACGATTCGGAGTGGAAACATCCAGAACACAACCCAGAGCAAAGACAACAAAGGAGAACAGGAGGGAACGTAAGATCAAACAACTACAAAAGGATATCAATATGAATATAAGTATTTTGGAGCTGGTTCAGAGATTCATTAAAGATACTAGACGCTTTTACTAGATTAGACTATATTGTTTATCTTTTTTCACATGACTTTGCTGTGTGGAATGATACCAGTACATAATTGTACTATGTGCTGTCCACCAGCATCATTTTAATTGCCATTTTTTGTAAAATCTAGTTTTTGTACAACAATTATCAAAAAATTAATAATGACATCCACATATCAATATACATGTTTTATCATTACTTCAATTCAATATGATGTGTGTAAACTGTTTATAACTGTAAGGAGAGGGCGCTCATAGGCTTTGCCTGTTTCCCAATTCCTTTGTATCTACGATCTGAACAATAAGTGTTCTGAAATTAAACTACGAAAGGAATTGGGAGAATTAGGAAAGAGGTTTAAAACAGCACCATAGAATAAGAAAGTTGTGATACAGCAGCTCGGATACGACCTTAGGGAGACACTCCGCCGCCTAAGGAATGCAGAAAGACTAAGGAAGGGAAGGAAGGAAAGAGCAAGGAAGAGAGCAGATCCATTCCAGTTCTCAAAAACTTTGCTAGGAGCAGAGAGATCAGGCCGTCTTGAAAGCTCGAAGAAGGAAGTGGAAGCTCATCTCAAAGGTGACCATTCAGACAAAAGGAGAGCAGAACCTTTATGATATTGTCCAAGAATCTTAGAGGTAGATGCCCCAAGTGCACCATTGGATACCAAAATTCCTACCTGGAAAGAGATTCAAGATGTGGTGAAGAAGACAAGGTCAGGATCAGCCCCAGGACCAAGTGGGATAACATACAGGGTTTACAAGAAATGTCCAACACTACTAAGGAGACTCTGGCAAATAATCTGTAAAGTATGGAAGAAAGGGACCATACCGGCGTGCTGGAAGAAAGCAGAGGGAATTTTTGCTCCTAAAGAGAAAGACTCCAAGACAGTCATACAATTTGGGACCATATCGCTGTTGAGTGTCGACGGAAAGATCTTCTCGATACTTGCCAAGCGCATGACAGCCTACATAGTGAATAACAGTTACGTCTACACCTCAAGTCAGAAGGGAGGAATCCCCGGGGTTTCAGGATGCGTAGAACATACAAGCGTAATCAGCCAACTGATCAGAGAAGCCAAGCAGAAAAAAAGATAACCTTTGAATGACCTAACGATCACTACCACCACACATGTACAGGCCAGATGGGTCTTGTCTGTGCTGGAGGATGTGGTTACATAGGCACGGATGCAGTTCAAACCTCGGAAATCACGTTGCGTGATTATGAGGAATGGCAGACTCAGCCGACAGTTTGTACTGAAGGTCCAAAAGGAGGAGATACCTTCAATCTTTTGCAGCCCCATAAAGTGTCTAGGGAAATAGTTTGATGACAAACTCAGTGACAGCCAGAACCACAAGAACACCCACAGTCAAGTGCTCGAGTAGATGAAGAAGATCCATAAGTCAGGACTTCCCGGGAAGTACAAAGCATGGATATACCAACATGGCATGCTACTAAGGCTCACATGACTGCTGCTACGGTATGAAATACCAACCCCAACAGTAGAAGGGTTAGATAAGATGGTGAATGGGTACCAGCGGAAGTGTCTTGGGGTCCCACCAAGTTTCACATCAGTTGGGCTGTACAGTTGTTCGGCAGAACTACAACTACCATTCAAATCGATCGGTTCAAAGTAGCAAAATGCAGGCTGTTAATGACTCTGAGGGACTCCAAAGACGTGAAAATCAGCGAGGTATGCATACAGACAAGAGCAGGGAGAAAGTGGTCAGCAAGCACTGTGGTTGGTGAATCAGAGAGTATGTTTGAGTTGAAGGATATCATCGGGAACACCTGCGTCGGAAGACAAGGAGTGTGCTTCTCTCATTTCCAACAGTTGGAGAAAGCAAACACCCAGGGAGCGTGGACCAGATGGAATATCCCAGAGAGGAGGATGACGTGGGCTGAAACATACAGGATGGAGCCCCTCCGGATATCATGCCTGCTACTATCCGTGTATGACACGCTACCATCTCCTGTTAACGTGCATCAGTGGGGATTGACGGAGGATCTTGCGCCAAACTAGGAAGAGGAACAATGGCTCATATCTTGTCTGGTTGCAAAGAAGCACTAAGACAGGGTAGATACCGATGGAGGAACGACAATGTCTTGCGGGTCCAAGCAGATATTCTTGAAGTGAGGAGAAGGAAGAAAAGAACTGGTGTAAGAACAAACCAGGCTGGTATCGAGTTTATGAAACCAGGGGAAAACCACAGTAAAGCCTCGAAGCACCTCATCCATCTTTTGGAACGGGCGCCAACATGGGAGATGAAGGTTGACCTTAACAGGAAGCTGGTGTTTCCAGGAATTGTGGAAACAACGCTGAGGCCTGACATGGTAATATAGACAGAGCAATCCAGACACCTCATTGCCATTGAGCTCATCGTACCATGGGAGGAGGACTGCGAGGAAGCCTACGAGAGGAGGAAAGCCAAGTATGATTAGGTAATGGAAAAGTGCAGGAGCAGAGAATGGACAGTATGGCTCTTTCCAGTGGAAGTTGGCTGTAGAGGCTTCCCCGCACAGTCAGTGTGGATGACACTACAGTCGACAGGACTCACTAGGAGGGCAAGAGCTACCGCCATCAGACGATTGGGAGAAGCTGCAGAGAGAGCATAGTACTGGCTATGGCATAAACGAGAAGAGCCGATGTGAAAGCCGACATAGACGAGTAGTGGTTTGGCCACCATTACTGACCCACCAGCCGGAGGATGTAGTGATTAAGGGTCGAAACATCTGAAGAGGGCTGACCATCAACTGATGACGTCAAATGAGGCTTTGCACAAGAAAGACAGCAGTGACGGACACTACAATTCACGGATGTCACAAGGTGCAGAATAACCATCATCTGTAAGCAATCACAGACGGAATGTCTCGATATTATTGTGTCAGCTGACTTAACTGACTCTGCCCACTGTGACTTGGTGAGTTGTTTTCAGGTTTATAGAATCAGGACACTGGTCATTTGCATCCCTTGCATACGAAAACAGACGTTTTCGAAAGCTCGCAAAAATAGTTTTCAATTACTGTTTGTGTTCAAAATATACTTAGCATATAGTATTCATACCAAGCTGATGACGCTCATTCCAAATATTATGTACAGTGTTTCACGACCTTGCCTTTAGAAAATTTCTTTACTTAAGTTCTGTCCGTAAGAAATCTTAACTGAGGTTAGGGGCACGCTCCTTAACTTCGATAATGCTTCGCTATAAAAATCAATCTAAGATTAACGAGAACGTTAGGTATCTGAGCCTGACATTTATTCGCCATCTAGAGAATATTACCTTGTAACCAGAGCGTCTCACAATACGTAAATTCTGGCCGTGTTAAATACACCGAAATAATTACCTATGAATCATTTCTAAAGTATAGTTGTCTTAAAACACCCTGTATGTATCGCCATAAATATTGAAATTCACGAGATACTTTTTGTATTGTAATGTAATCTAAGGTAATGAAACCAACCAGTGGGTTGTGGTGGGAGTCGCCGTGGTACTTGTTTTGTTGTCACTACCCGAGTCCTCGATGTGAGGTCGTGATATTACTTGGATTTGACTTAAATTTAAATGGCGGGAGTCGTCGAGCAGAAGACACTTTACCTTCCAGACACCTGGTCTTATTATCCTTTTACTTTTTTGTCTCCATGCAAAACATGTCCATACTTTGCTCTAGTTTTATCGATTTTGAGTTCGAATTATGGTTTTGTGGAAATTTCTGTATTTTCGTGTTGTTTTTTCTCAATAAATTGTTGAATAATAGGAATAGGAATAGCCACAATCGGGAACCGTCGGCACTTTCCGTTAAAGAGTATTTTCTCGTTTATGGAAAGTGCCGACGGTTTCCGATTGGAATAGCCAAACCAGTGACTACTTAGGATCTCTGTCCCACTTCACTGTATTTAAACATTAAGATCGTCGATGAGAGGGTCAAACAAAGTAAACATTTTACAGTACCATATGGCAATGTTGCTCGCTAAGGACTCGTCATTTGTACAAAAAGTCAAAACAATTAATATATATATCTAATGTGTTCCGCTACGCTATGTACGTCAAAATGCGCGGTAAGGGGACAGGTGCCTATGAAGCATGTATAGTGTTCCAACCTTAGATACAACAGACAATTTATATTAGTTAGTATCTCCTGTTAATCGTGTCAGAAGAAGTAATGGTAATATAACTCGACCTCAAATGAAATTGACACATTTGAAGCACAAAAACATCAGTACATGGCTTTTTCATTTTTTATTATTTTTTTTTGCAAATTTATAATATCGATATAAAGCCGTTGGCAAATTTTCAATTATGTATAAGCAGCGCACGAACAAAGGAAGAAAAGGCAGTGACGTCAGTATTTAATTCAAAATTACCCTGATACTATTTTAGTCTAAACCACTTCCTCCGCCTAGTTTGCAGCAAGGATCCTCCATCAATCCCCACTGATGCAGGTTAACAGGAGATGGTAGCGTGTCATACACGGATCGTAGCAGGAATGATATCCGGAAGGGCTCCATCCTCCATATTTCATCCCACGTCATCTTCCTCTCTGGGAGATTCCATCTGGTCCACGCTCCCTGTTTGCTGAGTTCCACAGATTTCCCTCTCCTCCTTTCCTCCTCAATCCTTTTGATTTCTTTCTGTACTATTTGCCGTCTTTCTTGGGTGTTTGCATTTTCCCACTGCTGGAAATGAGAGAAGCCATTTAAACCACAAAATTGAGATCATCGTGGTTTTGTAAAACAGTTGTGGAGAATATGAGAGAATGCTTCTTGTAGAAGGAAAACATTACATAATTAAAAATAACAACAGGATGGAAAACATTGCTATCGATGAAAGCAATATAAATGTGTGTTATAGGACCATAATAATATTTGCTAAAATATTCAGTATCTATTTTTACATTTTGGTAGAATAGTTACGATTTATTAAGTTATTTCGAACAGTTCTTTGAACAGCAATAGAGATTGATGACGTTACAATAGCAAATGTTGTTAAAGTCTCACAACAACATTTGCCTTCTCAATGCATTGCAATGGAAGGACGCAGAGCAAATGTAAAAATGTTGTTATGTTTTGTCTTTTACATATTTCTATGAGCAAAAGCGGCGGTGAATAAAACATAATATTTGCAAAAAAAATAAATAATAATAATAATAAAGCTACACATTGCACACAGAAATATGAACCATACATAATCTGTACTTGTTCGATATAAGCACATTTCAAACCTCTACTTACAACTTCTCTATAGTTCCTTAAACATCTGTGACGTACTCGATTTACCACAAATAAAAGAATCATTACCAAGGTGTGAGTTTACTAGCAAGGTATAATTACTATAGCGCATATTATGTGTCCCATCTAAATGAATGGTCACAAGAATCGTATGTCAAAATCAATACCGACATTTAATTGTTCCTGTCCGTTCCTCAATTACATAGATCAGATATATTACTTTTTTAATTGCATTTTTAAAATGGGTAGGAGAATCGTTTTGTAACAGATGTTCGCCTTTCTTCATCGACTTTAACAATAAAGTAAATAAATAAGAGGTGTTCATTGTCTCTTGATCTTAAAGTTGAAATTATTTTAGCGGAAAAAATAATGACGGTCATGATAACTATATTAAGTATTTTTTCTTCCACTGACCGTTGAGTATTTGAAATGTTAAAATATGTATAGCTACTCAAAAATTCAGAAAATCGACCGTGAATTGTACAAGTAATTAGAATCTAGTTACATTAAGTGTACCACTTAATCTTTATTACCGATACAACTAGGTAAAATTCCGAAAGGTACTTTTTTCTAGTGTAATATTCTATCTTTCATTCCGAATATTTTCGTAATGCTATTATTTCCCAATGTATCACTGTAAAGGTTTACATGATTCCTGTTTTATCAGCCGAGCATGTTACTACAGGAGCGCTCGTTTCCCTGTCATCTTCGTAATTTAATTGTTCATGTTAGTTTACCTCAATAGCATGCAGTTCAAATTTAAATGTAGCATTCATAACCAGAATAATTCAAATTTACAACAGTTTTTTAAAGATGCTTATTTCAGAAGCAAAGCTCCTATCTAAAATTGACATATTAATTATCCATTTAAACAATTTGTCGTAAAAAGAAAATCTGATATATTTCAGGATTCACATTGTAGTTTGTAGTGTGTTCACCGATAGTATCAGTGACAGACTCTTCCCGTCATGCATTATCAATGATCTGGACTAGCTCAGTAAACAGTAAGCTTAACGATGACCACACAATTAAAATACGTAAGTCTTAATTTCAGCGATAATCAAACTAAATCGTAACTGTTTCGTGCAAAAATGTTTATGACTAAAAAAAACAAAAAAATACCGGTTTATATTTTTACATTCCTGTTGAAGTACATCGGCTAAAACTGACTAAGCCTCCGATGATTGCATTGATCACGTGCCAATATGTGACGCATGAAAAGTGTGTAATCGATGGACCTTCAAAGAATGACGGTACACACAAAGGAATACATTAATGCGGGTATCTTTACAAAAAGGCAAAATATTCTAAACCTGACCAAGATGACAACAGATACAGTCTACGAACAGTACAGGAATATTCTGTGAAATGTGAAATCGAACTCAGTTAAACGCAACGAGACTTTGGCTAAATATGAACAAAAGACCCTTGAAAAGAATGAAGTAAAGTAAGACTAACTGTTTTAAAAGGGTCCGGAAAATTAGCTTCATCGACGACAACGGCCATGTAAATCTAGGTCAAATTCATGTCATGTAATGTTCTCAAAGAGACGATCGAGGTAGTGACAAAGAACTGAAGCATAATCAAACCCGTCGATGCATGTATTATGGCTATTATAAGTAGACAAGTTAACTGTTTTGCCTATTTCCGGCGACAAAGCAAAAAGAAACTGTTTTATTACCTTAATCAGCAGTATGATTGTCGCTGTGAAAACTCAACGGTTACCAGTTAAACCCAATATAACCTACTTTATATGAACCACTATATGGTGATCTCTTTTTAAGTGTAACTATCGAATGGGGAGATAGATGGGTCAGAGCAGGTTTTGTGGTAACGACCAAACTTGTACAGTGGTTATTGATAGCTAACTGAGGAAGAGGAGGAGGTCGAGAGATATTGCGAAGACGTTTGTAAGAAGCAAGGGAAAAGCACTGGCCATGAGAGCTACAAAAACAAAGCTCAGCTTCATAATCTGGTGAGCGTACGAGGTTTCCAGTGTTGGCACTCACTTCCGGGGTTAAGGTGTGCATCCAAAGGAATACAGAGCTAGCATGTTGAATTGAGCTACATGATCACTGTTGTTTTGTGCCATTTGCTGTTTAGACTACGGCTGATTTCAGTGGTTAGAGGAGCACATTGATAAGTGAAATTAACTGGTGCACCACGGTAGGAACTTTTGTCTGCATCAGCGATTAGAGCATCCACTGAGTAGATTTTTTTCATCTGAGATTATTGTAAGTATTGTAGGACTCGGGGAATAACTAGACCCGCACCAGAACCAAGCGGCAATCATTATAGGATAATTTGAGCCCAACTAACTAATTTCTAAGACGTCTTCGGAGATTCGTTAAGACAAATTGGCGAATTGGGATAAACCACCATGCGTGCAAACAGCCGAAGATCTTTTCATTCTTAAACTGAAGGATTCTGTCAATTGAATTAGAACCATAGCTCTGTTCGATGTAGAGGGGTATAGTTTTTTTCCATTTCTAATGAATTTATAGGGAAATATGTTTTTCGCTGTCTTGACTAAGAGATACCATCGCTGACAGAAAATAAGAACTTGAGGAATAAGGTAAGACTGGGTTAGGTCATAATTGGATGGCATCTCCACAAGTCGGAAAGACTGGATTAAGCCAATATTGGATGTCATCACCACAAGGTGGAAAGATTTGGTTAAGCCAATATTGGATGTCATCACCACAAGATGGAAAGATTGGGTTAAGTCATTACTGGATGGCATCTCCACAAGATGGAAATATTGGGTTCAACAGTTATTGGATGTCATCACCACAAGATGGAAATATTTGGTAAAGCCATTATTGGATATCATCTCCATGAGGCGGAAAGATTGGGTTAAACAATTATTAGATAGCATCTCCATAAGACGGAAAGACTTGGTTTAACCATTATTGGGTGTCATCCGCATAAGGCGGACAGTTTGGGTGAAGCCATTTTTGGATGTCACCTCAGCAAGATGGAAAAATTGGGTTAGGTCATTACTGGATGGCATCTCCACAAGATAGTAAGATTGGGTTCAACAATTATTGGATGTCATCACCACAAGATGGAAATATTTGGTTAAACCATTATTGGATGTCATCTCCACAAGATGGAAATACTGGGTTAAGCCATTATTATATGTCATCACCACAAGATGGAAATATTGGGTTAAGTCATTATTGAATGTCACCACCACAAGATGGAAAGATTGGGTTAAGCCAGTATTTGTTGTCACCTCCACAAGATGGAAAGATTGGGTTCAGCCATTATTGGATATTATCACCACAAGATGGATATAGTGGGTTAAGCCATTATTAGATATCATCTCCATGAGGCGGAAACATTGGGTTAAACCATCATTAGATATCATCTCCATAAGACGGAAAGACTGGGTTTAACCATTATTGGGTGTCATCTGCATAAGGCGGACATTTTGGGTTAAGTTATTATTGGATTTCGACTCCACAATGCGGAAAGACTGTTTTAAGTCATTATTGGATGGCAGGCACCTCCACAAGATGGAAAGACTGGGTTAAGTCATTATTGGATGGCACCTCCACAAGATGGAAAGACTGAGTTAAGTCATTATTGGATGGCATCTCCACAAGATGGACAGACTGGGTTAAGTCATTATTGAATGTCACCTCCACAAGATGGAAAGATTGGGTTAAGCCAGTATTTGTTGTCACCTCCACAAGATGGAAATAGTGGGTTAAGCCATTATTGGATATTATCACCATGAGGCGGAAATATTTGGTTATGCCATTATTGGATGTCATCACCACAAGATGGAAAGACTGGGTTAAGTCATTATTGGATGTCATATCCACATGGCGGAAAGACTGGGTTAAGCCATTATTGGATGGCACCTCCGCAAGGCGGAAAGACTGGGTTAAGTCATTATTGGATGGCAGGCACCTCCACAAGGTGGAAAGACTGGGTTAAGTCATTATTGGATGTCATATCCACATGGCGGAAAGACTGGGTTAAGCCATTATTGGATGGCATCTCCACAAGAGGGAAAGATTGGGTTGAGTCATTATTGGATGTCGACTCCACAGGATGGAAAGACTGAATTAAGTCATTATTGGATGGCATCTCCACAAGATGGAAAGACTGAGTTAAGCCATTATTGGATGTCATATCCACAAGATTGAAAGACTGGGTTAAGCCATTATTGAATGTCACCTCCACGGGGTTGAAAGACTGGGTTAAGCGATTATTGGATGGCATCTCCATAAGATGGAAAGACTGGGTTAAGTCATTATTGGATGGCATCTCCACAAGATGGAAAGACTGGGTTGAGTCATTATTGGATTTCATCTCCACAAGATTGAAAGACTTGGTTAAGTCATTATTGGATGTCATTTCCACAAGATGAAAAGACTGAGTTAAGCCATTATTGGATGTCATTTCCACAAGATGGAAAGACTGGGTTACGCCATTATTTAATGTCACATCTACGGGGTTGAAAGAATGGGTTAAGCCATTATTGGATGGCATCTCCACAAGATGGAAAGACAGAGTTAAGTCATTATTGGATGTCATCACCACATGATGGAAAGATTTGGTTAGGCCATTATGGAATGTCATCTCCACAAGATGGAAAGATTTGGTTAAGCCATTATTGGATGTCATCACCACATGATGGAAAGATTTGGTTAGGCCATTATGGAATGTCATCTCCACAAGATGGAAAGATTTGGTTAAGCCATTATTGGATGTCATCACCACATGATGGAAAGATTTGGTTAAGCTATTATTGGATGTCATCTCCACAAGATGGTTAGAGTGGGTTAAGCCATTATTGGATGTCATCACCACAAGATGGAAAGACTGAGTTAAGCCATTTTTGGATGGCATCTCCACATGATGGAAAGACTTGGTTAAGCCATTATGGAATGTCATCTCCACAAGATGGAAAGATTTGGTTAAGTCATTATTGGATGGCATGGCATGAATTTTGATACCGGCGGCGGATCGCAAGGAGCGCAAGTGTCCATTGTCTTCACGTAGACACGTGGAGTAAACAATACACAAGTTGTGTTCAAATATAATTAAAAGTGTATATAGTGTGTAGCAAAATGAGTTACTGACTGACGCATAGCAAAATATTCACTTTTTTTCTGTTTGATGGTCTTAAATTCATTCGTGTGATTGAAATTTAACTGAATAAAATAAAAAAAAATACATAAAGCACAATTTGTAATAAAAGAAAATAGAATCCATATATTTTCATGCGTATTCTTTGAAAAATAGCAAAACTGATGACGGATTTGCCAATAAAAACGTTTTAAAAAACGTGTATCGGGTACAGTTAGAAGAGGCTATTGTTTTGTCATTAGCTATAATTTCGTTTAAATAAGCGGAAGGAAGCAAATGCATTTTGGCCATAAATTTGGAAACTTGTCAATCGTTTAAAAAAACAATCATATTTTATTTTATATCCTTTATTTATACTTGTATACAAAGTTGAGTCAACAACTCGTCTAACATTTTGTCAAGTGGTTATAAAATATACAATAATTTACAAAATGTACATTAAACAGAGAATCATAAGAATAAAACATGATGAAATGCAATTGTATAAAACATCCATTACGGTACTTAAGATAAGTCCATAAAAAAACTTCTTTGCTCTCCGTTTTAAAGCTTTAGGAGGGAAAAATATTCCATGTATATGATCCCTGGTGGGTAAAAGATTTCTTTAAGTGGTTAAGATAGTGCGTAGCCAATCGATGTGAAACTTTGTACATTAAAACTGACTGATTGTGCAATAAACGTTTTGAAAAAGGTAGCCAGTTTAACTTTTTATACATGTCACTAGATGGAGTATTGAAATCACAGTTCAAGATAGCCCTTGCTGCTCTTTTCTGGAGTTTATCAAGTTTGGTTGTATTTACCTGAGAGGTGTTTCCCCAGGTATTTGCACAATAGTTAAAATGTGGATTTACAAAACAGTTGTAATATGTTAAACAGGAACCCTGACTTAAGAACAATCTCAAACGTTTCATTTGAAAAATGTGAAAAGACAGCCTTTTGCATACATCGTTAACATGTGCATTCCAAGATAAACATTCATCGACAGTAACACCAAGGAGTTTTTCTGTTTTTACATTTTCAATTAAAGTGCCATTGATACCAACACTCAGGGTCCGATTTTGCCTGCTCTTACGTTGAGATGTACTAATTAACATAGTGTTTGTTTTTTCAGTAGAAATACACATTTTATTAGAACTACGTCATTTAGAAATAACATTTGCGTCAGCATTAAAATGTCATTTAGTACGTCAATGGATTTATCACTAGTCTCAAATGTGGTATCATCAGCAAACATGTGTGAACTACAGTGCTGCTTGTTTATAAGAGGTAAATTTCCAGTACATGCAGTGTATAGATGTTCAAGATATCAATTATCTTAAGTGTATTATTAAAAATTACTAAATATATAAGCGCAGAACAAGATTTTAGTTAAACATTCATATAAGATATCCATTTGATGTTATTATGTAAAGAGTTTCCTAGTCATCCTCGATACCTACGTATACCTAGAGAGTAAAAACATTGTAGGTATATGCCTATAGTTCTTCTTTTCTTTTCACTCCTTCTTTCAATTCGTATTCTATTTCTCTTCGTATTTCGTTGAATCATTTCTTATCTGGACGGTAGAATACATGTAGCTATGTGATGTTAACGTTTCTTGGCATAAGTTTCTTCCTTTTAATATATTCAAGAATGAACAGCTATATCAGTGGGCCTAGGGTCTACGGGAGATAACTCGTACTAAACGGGCACCTGCACACTGGGGGCGTACCAAATTCTTAAAATTCCTGAAGTGGGTATGTGTACAGATATAAATTGACATCCTTGATATGTTAAGCGCTTACGTATAACTCAATTGTTAACCAGCATTACAAGACAAGGCACTTCGCGAACATCCGCAGAGAAGATTGACCGGATCTGACGTCACACATCCTTGCGTGCCATAAAAGGAATTTGTTTGCATCGGGAAAGTGACAGTACACAGGCACAGTGACATTTACTGGTTTCCCGCTGGAGAACACCGACCCCCTGCCTGTCAGCACTCCTCCCTTGATACATTGTGAGTATTGACATGGACGATACACTGACAACAATGTGTGGATATTTATGTCAAAATCGGGAGTGAATCATTCAAACACACGATGGGTGAACGTGCACATGTCTGCATTGTGTTGATGGGGATGTAAATCCCGGAGGGTGGGGCGGTGACCCCGGTGGTGTGGATCGATTCGATTGTTTTTTTTATCGTATTGCAGTATATTATTATGTCTACAGATAATTTATATACATTGATAGTCAATTTATGTTGTCGTGCGAGTATTTGTTAAGCCCTAGGCATGTAAGCAGAGGATGGGTACATGTATTTATTATTTTGAGAGAAGGAGATATTCACGAGGAGGAAGGTGTAAACGGGTGAAGCCGGAGTGGAAGGTGTACAGACGGTGTACAGACATGTGATGGATAGGGTGGGTGCACGTGTAAGACTGACGGTTTAGGACATCTTGTGTGAAGATGTAAATTGATTATATCGCCAATTTGATTTTTGTAACTGGTTGCATTAATAAACACAGAACAACTAAATTTGTAAAAAAAAAAGATTACATATGTATACTATGGTCCAAACTTTGACATCAATCTTGTTTTTATAGAAATTTGTGAAGGTTTAATTTGAATCTGGGTAAATCATACACAAATTAGGATTGGCACTACAGATTTAGATTGTGTTTTTCTTGGGATTAAATCTTCCCAGTATCTGAAGTTTATGTAGCTGAGTTTATACAGTATGTTAACTCACTGACCTGACTTATATTGCCTTGTGTCCATAAACATTACAGAGAAGAAACAATCTCTTACCATGGACAGATATGTATCCACACTTTTTCTGATGTGCATTAATATCCGTGGCGAGGGGATCCCTCTGTCGAAACAGTTGTATTAACATCAAAGCTCAGTCAACAATGCATTGAGGCTACATAATCAACAATAACATATATGACAAGGCTGGGTAACAGAAAAAAGATTCATTCAACCCAGGCTCTGGGATGAATTGGGGGATCAAATATCAACCCTTTGGGAAATATTATGAAGTTGCCAAACACTTTTCAAATCTCATGTTGGCAATGGGAGATGTTCCCTCGGGTCAATGACATCCCCTGTCTCATATGTTGCACAGATCCCAACAGGTAAATAGTTAAATTGAAACCCATTTCAAATGAATTTGTCTCACCCTAGGGTTGCGATGAGGGAATTTCTCAGTCATAACAATTGAATGTCGTCACGTCAACAATGCATATATGATGATGTGTGAATCCAAGAATCTGATCCAAGAATTGTTCAACTCTTGGATGAGATGGAGGAGTCTCAACCCTTTCGGAAAGATTTTTAAGTTACCCAACACTTAAATCTCACGTTGGCTATTAGAGATCTTCTCCTTAGGTTTAAATCCCCTGTCTCTAGCACCGATCCCAACAGGGTACTGAGGAAATTCCCCAGTCATAACAATTGTAAGATATATCATATGTCGACAATGCATAAACAGCATGTCAACAATGCATGGATGGTGAAAAATCAACAGCATAATTTTATGACAAGGGAAGGAAAGTGAAAAAATAATTTACTCCGTTATGGTTGAGATGAGGGAATCTCCCAACCCTTGGAGAAAGATGTTTAAGTTGTCAAACACTTCGCAAGCCTCATACACTCCCTTCGATTGAGATCCAATCTATCTCATTTTCAACAGGTGAAAGACAACATGTTGCTAAATAGTGTCTAAAATACCTTAGAGTTGAGATAAAGGGATTCCCATATGATATTATGTCAAAAATGCATAGACGTCTCGTCAACAATGCATAAATTAAACGATGTGATCAGTATGGCCTGTAATGTCAGCATTGCATTTATGGAAAGGCCAACAAAGTAAGGGACAAGGTCAGTTATCCACCTTTTTGGGTGAGATGGTAGGTCAAATCCCTTGGGGCAAGCCTCATGTTTGGCAACTTCAGAATTTTACCTTTAAGGTTGCATTGAGGTCCTGAACCCATACCACCCAGGGAGTGAAAGTTTCTACTAGTCTCACATTAACTACTAGAGCTAAATGTAAATGAAGTTCACTGCTTCATTAAATTTTGTGGTAGACACCAGTCGTAGTAAACCTTGACAAATGTAAAATTATGTTATTGTTGATGGTTAATTGTGTGAGAACTACCTTGTATGTTGTATATTTTACAGAATGTGGTTGTAACAAAACATAGGACACTAAAACTGCCACTGAACTCCAGTATTTCTTCAGTGTTGTACACAGCTTTAGATCAACCCAGAATGTAATCATGTTTTATAAATAATACGATATAGCTCTTCACTTTGTTCTTATATTATTAAACCCATGACATAGTAAATGGAAACAAAAGATCTGATTAAGGATTTCTGATAAAGGGATCCCAAATTTTAAACTAAATATTAACCAACTTTTCGCTCGTCCCCACACCACACACAAATTACCTCAAAACTCAATGAAGGCCAGTGTTAATAAATGTGTCTTCCTTAACTTGAATAACAATCCTAGGGTTGAGGGGAAAGAGAAACTGTTTTATTTCAGAAATTTTATATCTTTACTGATTTTCGTATCAGTCTTTTGAAAACATGTTATATATGTTAAGTTGCATGTTTTAACAATATTGATGATTGCCTATTCAAAATTTAAATAATTTGCAGCATTTTTTTATATATTCTTTTTTTGGGGGGGGGGGGGGGATGTGCTGCTCAGATTTAGGCAAATAATCAATGTTTTATTTTAGGCCTAAATTGAAGTAGAGTTTGGGGATATCCTGGGCCCTTGAGTGACCACATTATCAGTGAAATCTCAGTATATGATATTAGCTGTTGTGAGGGCACAAAACCCTAAACAAACACAATGTTTCAGTACACAAGTACGACACTGATACTGTCAAATGTTCTGGTAGATAACACTTAATGTACTTAATGATTTTACCGTGAACAAGACAAACCTACCGTACCACTTATTTCATTTTCTTTACAGTAATCCCCATATTATATATACACATTGAACAAGTTCGTTACACTCAATAACATAAAAGTTTCACAAATTTAAGCACATAAAATATATGTGTTTACTGACTCAGATGTTTAGTTGTAATACGTGTATAACAAGACCATGAAGGTTTGTACGGCTCACACTGTCTAAAGCAAACTCTCATTTGTCTTAAACAGACCAAAATAATTAGGTTCGGATGATGACAATGTAACAAGTAGTCCATCTACAACCTGGCACTATCAGCAGATTGGCCAAATGGAATTAACCCAGGGTTGTCTTGATTAGACAGTTCACTGTATTTTTAAAACAAAATACATAGTATTTAAAAAAAGTTGAAATAATTAATTGTGATCAAATTTTCCCATCAATGTTTTATATGTTATATGCAGTAGATATCGGTGGTAATTATAAGAGAGTCAATTTTGACAAACCTTCATTCTCATCAGTACATCTTATAATTGAAATTTTGTGATACAATTTTTTTAATGACTTTTCAAATAAAAGTAATATTTTTTTAACCTGAATAGGAACTTAATAACAAATTTAATATTTCTTCTTGAAATATACGTGAGATGTTAGAGAAAGTACCTCCTGACCTCACAAATTAACATAGAAATAGATTCATCACAATATAAACCTGATATATAGTTTATAGGTCTGGATATCTTCTTACGTCAGAAATCTACAGGACGAAGGAATCATTCTTATGTAACGGCTATCATCACAGCATTAGTTGTTTGTGTGTAGAACTGAAACACGATACAGCAGCACGCTCTCCTTGTTACTCTTAATTTACTTCACTTTTGTTGGCATCAGCTTCACCTCTTTGGCAGACTAGAAAGATCTAAAGTTCACAAAACCACAACCAAAGGCATGGTACAGTTTACAAATATACATTTGTTAGCTACAAATATACCAGCGGTATTGGAATACATACGTTTGTGGTATGATAAAGACAATGTTAAACTGTGTTAATTAATATAACGCAGTCCTTCTTGTTCATTTTTAATTGTAATGCAGTAATGAATATTATCTATAGATATAAAATACTTAATATGACATTATGTTGGTAGTCTCATATGACTCCTGACTGAGCTAGGAGCCTGACCCTGATTGTACAAAACTTGGTTAGAGTTAGCCAGTACGAGTACAACACAATCAGCAACATCTTAATTATGTTATTTCACTGTTATACATTTGTTGAGACAGATTCAATTTATGTGCTTTGAGGATGTATTTGCATTGATAGCCCCTGTTTTGTTTTGGCAACAATTTGAATTTTTCACTAACCACTGGTTAAAATGGACCAACCTTTCAGTAGTAGGGACCTGGACTTTAGTCAGGAGTTGTTCGGTGGTTTGAGCCTTGATTGGTCATATAACAGAACTGAAAACTGAGAAAATGGACTGTTCATGGAAATATTTATTTACAAGGAAACAACTACACTTTGTACATACACGAGTCACACAAACTAATACACACTTTTTAACATCTAGATACCGCGTAGCATCACTCGGCCAACTGTGTAATTGAGATTCTATGAACTTCCCTACATTTCAAGAATCAAGTTGTTTGGGTTTTCTGCATTGTAACAATTTTCAATACTGTATGAATCATTAAGAGAGTTCTGTGTTGTCAAACTTGTCTGTTTGTGAACTAGTGAGCACAATTACTGAATTTCGAGGAATTACATTCGTTAGTTATGTTGTGTGTTTCAGACTGACATACAAAATGCAACAGGAACTTGAATATAACTTTGGCCAGATGGGAATGTATGAGCAGGCGTCTACAAGGAAGCTGCCCCCGTCCGTCGCCCCTAAACCTCGCAGGAACAACGATGCACCAGCTCCATATAGACCAGGTATTACATGGTTTGTTACTGTGGTTTTATGAATGCTTCACCTCCGAGTAGTGTATCACAGATAGTACCAGCCTATGTAGCTAGGAAGTATGGAAGTACTAAACAAGATTTAAAATCTAAGTTTCTTCTAGATCTTTTAATGACCTAGACCCTGGAAGTCACACAGCATGTCAATATTTATCCATGTAAGGCGGTTATGTCACTTTTCACAAAATCACATTCACCTTGCTCAATGTTTTATGATTTGCAGTATACATGTATGTTACTTTGTAGTATGATTTAATGTTCAGGGTCTGCAACTACAAAAATCTAAAAACTCTGTAACAACATGTATAAAAATCTGCTGATGTCTTCAAAATAATTCTATAAAGTAAGTTCACTGTATCTCAAGTATTTTCTGTTGCTTGACTTGCTATGGTCAAATCAATACTGGATACCTATATATAGGTATAGCATCTGGAACATCAAATGATCTCACTCGTTAAGCACACAGTGATCAAAGGTTACAGAAACCACTATAGCATCCCACTAACTGTTTGTATGCAAATGAAAATAGAAATGATGAGCAACAACACCACTGAATCCTATAGAAAATGTAATGTTTGATTTACATGCATCCTAAGTGCTACGCAAGACAGCAATCTGTTCAAAATGTATCAATTGTGCTTTTACAAATTATAATTACACAGCTGAGTTAGTGTTTTCTGCTTCAATGGTTTAATAAAAATTTCATGAAAATAACAATACCCAATTTTTGTTTGTCTTTTAGGAGCCAGCACATACCGACAGTTCAACCCTCCAGATGATGATTTTCCTCCCCCTCCACCACCTCAGCCTGCCTATTCGGATGATGTTCTGGCGTACCCTCCTCCTCCCCCTCCTGAGACTGCGAGGGATTACGATGGTCAGGAAGATTACCTTCCACCTCCACCTCAGGTGTCTCAGGTCCCCCAGGCCAAGTCTGGTTTATATGGACGTCAGTCCCCTGCCAATGCTGGATACAGTTCCGGGACGTCCCCAGGAAATACAGGTTACAGTACCGGAACTTCCCCAGGAAATACAGGGTACAGCTCGGGGGCATCAACTTCCCCTGGATATAGCGGCCAAACATCTCCCAGATATGGTAGCCACTCGGCACCCAGATATGCACCCCAGTCACCTGACCGGTCATCAGGACGCACGCCATCACCTGCCTACAACACTTCCGCCTACAGCCCTCCTAACAGAGGCCCAGAGGGACAGACTGAGTACACAACAGTATTCCAGGGTGGCAGACAGTCCCCTCAACCCTACTCCCAGTCCCTTAGGACTGCGTCCCCTGCCGGACGCACATCTCCATATGGCTCTAGTAACTATGCAAACCTGCCAGGATACTCCTCTGTGGCGCCCACACATCAACAGGAGCAGCCAATTTATGCGAGGCCCATCAGCACCAGCTCGGAGGGCTTTACACCAGCGTACAATCAGGTAATGCAATAAAAGATACACCTACTAGCTACCTCTGAAAGAGAACTTGATAAACAAATTGTGATCATTGCAGTTCTTAATGATGCTATCTCCAATACCAAAATTTGTTTATGTGATTTGAACATCTATGCCCAGTTGTTGGACATCTGATAAGTTTAAAGAGATGTACACATACATTTTCTTAATGTTTTTAAAAAACGTTTGTATTGTCATTAAGTACTGTATACTTGCTTATAGTCATGAGGGTTTTAATTTTGCTCAGTTCACAAATGTATCAAGATTCGCGAGCTTTTGTACCTATATAATACATATAACATTGGAGACTAGTTGAAAGTCTTATTCACAAAGGTTTCCAGATTCTACAGAGCTCTGTTAGTTTTGTAGTACTTTGTCCTTTAGAGTAGTAGTGCATGTATTTGGAAAGAACACACTTGTCAATGTAGCTTCTGTATGATAGCTCGGAGGCGAAGATGACCGACCGCTGCCTGGTCCACAGGTCGCAGCAGGAAAGAGTCCATTGTTAGAACCGGTCAGTCCGACTCAGCCCTCTAGTGGAAAGGAAGCTGAGGTAGATGCCTTGACCAACCTCCTGATGGCAAACATGGAGTCTACTAAGGAACCTGATTACTTTGGTAGGTTGTGTTTGGATGTGACACACGGATATGCTGCTCATAGTGATAGGGTTGCAAGGCAATCTTTATTAAAAGTTTAAGGCCAAATAAAATTACATGTGTTTCCTAGGGCTGAAACGATATATCGTGCTATCTGTTTTAACATGGTGAGTGAAGCTCCAGCTACGCATGCCATTGAAAGACATAAATTGTATAAAACTTTTTATGTCATGACAATTTTGGACCAAGTCTATTTCCAGTTGTAATATTGCCTTTAAAGATTTGCAACATATCTTTTTGCTTTGCTTTTACTGTTTACGTACTTTATGTATCCTGATACGTATTGTATTGTCATGTATATGTTAATGTATCATTACAGTCCTAGTGTTTCCTATATGCGTTTACTATTCCTAGGGAGAATAGGAAACGCATATTTAAATTCATTTGGCGTTATTTTCCTAGAAAAAAGGTAAAAATATGTCTTTTGCTCACGACTTGTTCTGTTTATGATTTGAGTTTAAAGTAGAATGAGTATAATATGACTTGGGCATGGCCTGGAGAGAGCGAAGCTCGTACATTTGTTTCGATAGTAAAGTATAATTTTTGAATCATAACATTACCCATTTTAATACATACAAAATGTACCTGTATTTTTTTTTTCATATATATATAATATATTTGAATCAGTTGCTGGGCAAAATCACTCATTTTGAAAACAGGCATTGCCTGAAACGAGCGAAGCGTATAAATGCTGTTTTTTTCAATCTTTTTTTCTAAATAACATTATTTAAAATAATATCTATTTATTTGTTTTATAGCGATAAAGTAATTAATGTAAAATTAATAATTAGTAAAGAAAAACATTCGAATGAATTGCATTTAGTACTGTTGCATTTAATTGCCCCGTCTATGGCCTCAGCGTAATGTTGCGGAAAGAGTGAGGCCCAGTAGAGGGACTTCATATTTGAAAATGTAATGTTTATCAAATATAACTGTTATTATCTGTTATTATTGTTATTAATATTGAAAATTTCATCAATGGGTCATTTTAAGGTTTAACTAGTCCCTTATGAATAATTTGATTGGAATAGTTGAATATTAGTTGGGTATTTTTGAAATTTTAAGCTTCCCAAGGATAAGGGGATGGTGTAAATTCAAACCCTGATAGCAAGTAACTGCCCTTTGACAGGTAATTTAGGTTTCAATATAAGTTAGCTTATCCATAGCAATTTGTTTGGCTAGTAGCATCAGTGCTGAATATTCAGTAGATCATTGGTGCGTTTGATGTTGTAGGGATGTGCAGTAGGTGTGGCAAGAAGGTGATGGGAGAGAACAATGCCTGTACCACCAACGACCAGGTCTATCACATTGCCTGTTTCACCTGTCTAGGCTGTGGTGAGTTTATCTATAGAGTTATGTCCCTTAGAGAACAATGCCTGTACCACCAACGACCAGGTCTATCACATTGCCTGTTTCACCTGTCTAGGCTGTGGTGAGTTTATCTATAGAGTTACGTCCCTTAGAGAACAATGCCTGTACCAACAACGACCAGGTCTATCACATTGCCTGTTTCACCTGTCTAGGCTGTGGTGAGTTTATCTATAGAGTTATGTCCCTTAGAGAACAATGCCTGTACCACCAACGACCAGGTCTATCACATTGCATGTTTCACCTGTCTAGGCTGTGGTGAGTTTATCTGTAGAGCTACGTCCCTTGGACTCGTGCATTACGTTAGGACATGATAGCGTTAAGTTATCAAAATGAATGAATAATTGTAGCCAAAATAATTGACATTTGTGTTTGTTTTCCAATATTCACTATAATCATAATCATATATTTGATTTTGTGTCGCATGACATTGTTAATATTTCTCTACAACAACTTTTGCTAATTGCAAACATATTTATTAGGATCCTTGTGATTTAGATTGGCTTTACATACATTTTTCTGTGTTCTCCTGCGGGTAGATCTGCATACATTTTTCTGTGTTCTCCTGTGGGTAGATCTACATACATTTTTCTGTGTTCTCCTGTGGGTAGATCTACATACATTTTGCTGTGTTATGATAGCATCCTACGTACATATCTGAAAACATATTTTGGATAATTTAGGAACCATGCTGAGAGGGAAATCATTTTATTCCATGGACAGTAAACCTTACTGTGAAACCTGTTACCTGGTAAGTGTGTCTTCTTTGGCTACTTTTTAACCATAACTATTGGGTGTTTGTCATTCATGTTGACAGGATAGTTCTATCAAAATACAGGCTACGGCACTGATGATGGAATGGCTATCATCTCTGATTTTAAATGGGGGTGGGGGTCAGTAAAATCTTGTACATTTGGAAATGAACTTTCAAGTTTTATCGGACTGACATGTTTGACAGCAGTACACACACTTGTCCTGTTTATATTCTGGCACCTTCGATACTCTAGGGGTAACACACTCACTTATGCTCTCTGCAACCCTGGAACATGTCCTAGCTATATTGAAGGCACATTGTTAGGTATTAGATTAGTCTCAGGTAAAAAAAAAAACGACCAATCACAAGGTTGATACTTGTCCTTTAGATGACAGAGACGTGACACCCAACACCGAAGCAAGTCGATTTTACCATTACGCGGCCGAGAGATTCTTTTGATGTACATAAAAGGATCAACTAGTCTTCTTGTCTCATCATTGAGCCTTCCACTTTATCATGACATAATGCAGGGGTGATAATAGTGTAAGTGAGCGTAACCCCTGGAGTATCGAGAATGATATTCTGGCACTGTATGAATGTCCAATAAATCTTATCAAAATTATGATGACGTTTTTTTCCTACAATTCGTGAGGTTGATGAACAATTATTGTATTACTTTAAAAACAATTTTGTTGTAGAACACACTGGAGAGATGTTCTGTATGTTCCAAGCCAGTCACAGACCGTGTAAGTAACCAGGATAAATCTATTTACATGATCCTGCTGTTCTAGTAACAAAACATCAAATGTTCCTGCTTTTCAGAGAATGTCGTAGTAGTAGGAACAAGAGCGGGTTTCATGGTTTTGTCAGGAGTGTTCATTGTAGTCAGACAGAGGAACAAATTAAATAAAGCAAATTTAATTACGCTTAATGACAAAGGACAGGTATACAACTTCAGTCACATGATGGTTATAACAACACAGCAGTCGCCAAACATGGTATTTGAGCCTGTTCAGGAGCCAAGTAATGTGTTGTGTCGATGGTATCGTAAAATGTTGTGTTCCATCTATGATAGAGTACAGACTGCCACATCACTTCCCTGTTTTAAAATACATAGTGTTCACAGTCAAGGTCAAAAGGGATCAACAATGATATCATACAATTGTCAGGGATGTGCTCGCACCAGTGAAAACAGGCTAACAAATACTTCCTGTCCACACTATAGAGTACATATAACCAACCCTTATATAACAATCTAAACTGTCAGGAGCTTGTAAATAAACACCGCTGTGATCATTTACTACCATTCTCAATGCCATAGTACTACATTATTCTGGATTCATAGCCCTGAGAGTTATATTTCCTGGTCTTCAACGTAAATTTATTTCAGTCTTTTTGGATATTTCTCATATATTGCATTTTGAAAAATTTGCATTAATGAAGACAAGTGAGTTCAAACAGCCAAATGCTCAAAAACCTTGTTGCCACCTTATAAGAATAGCTTGTAAAATTACACTGGAAGAAATACTTTGATTGAACATTAGTTGTAAACAGATTAATGATGATAATGTAATAATGGTGCGAGTTATTATGTTTCAGCTGCTGCGAGCCACAGGTAAACCGTACCACCCCGGCTGTTTTACCTGTGTAGTGTGTGGTAAGAGTCTGGACGGAGTACCTTTTACTGTAGACGCTACCAACCAAATACATTGTATTGAGGACTTCCACAAGTAAGTTAGTCAGGATTAAATTACTTCTGAAACTGCCTTGTTATATTTTATTTTTCTTTCTCAAATCAAAAATTCAGATTAAGATATTTGATTCAGTATTTAAGGTATGTAGCCCACAGTATAATTCAATACATCAGTAATTTGTTCATTCATACTATGTATAAATACAAATAGTATACTATTAGAATGAGAAAACAGTACTAATTTTGTTTTCACACCTCGGCTTGCCATATACTTTGTTTTTAAACTTTTAGCTCTGAAATGAAAAGCTGCTATCATATCACTCTATGCATGAATTAAGCCATTTTTGTCTCGCCACCACAAAGTAGCTATAGCAAGGTTTTGCTTTTCCGGCGACGGCTTCACCGGCGTCAACATTAAGTTTTTGCGTTTAAGTTACTTTCACTGAAAGTAAAGTGCTAGACAAACCAAACTTAGACCATAGATGCGTCTTAGGTAGTACGTCTCAACCCATGCATCAAATGCTGGATGCGGCCGACCTTTCAGGGTCCATTGACTTTGTAAGCCTCTTGTCCATAAGTCAACATTACGTTTTTGGGTTTAAGCTAGTCTCTCTGATATGTGAATTGATGGTCAAAGCTTGGCACAGGCGAGACATATTAATCTGAATGGCTTGTTATAGTTTAAAACCTATAGCTATCCTTGGGAAAAAATCTCCTTACATTAGTATAAAATGAACATATAGAGCCTGTATTTCAGATGTTTCTATCTTATTTTTGGTGCTCAGGTGCTAGACTAGTGCAGACTAGAAATTGACTTGTCTAAACGTAACAACTTGTCTGAATTTCCCTCTTTGTTCACATAAATATAGTTCATTAAGTTTCATATAGTTTCATTAAGAAACAATCATTTATATTTTATTTCCTTTTTCCAGAAAATTTGCTCCTCGCTGCTGTGTATGTCAGCTGCCCATCATGCCTGATGTAGGACTTGAAGAGACTGTGAGAGTGGTTGCTATGGACAGGAGTTTCCATGTCCAGTGTTACCGCTGTGAGGTAGGTATTGTTTGCTATGGACAGTAGTTTCCATGTCCAGTGTTACCGCTGTGAGGTAGGTACTGGTTGCTATGGAAAGGAGTTTCCATGTCCAGTGTTACTGCTGTGAGGTAGGTATTGTTTGCTATGGACAGTAGTTTCCATGTCCAGTGTTACCGCTGTGAGGTAGGTACTGGTTCACTATGGACAGGAGTTTCCATGTCCAGTGTTACCGCTGTGAGGTGGGTAGTAGTCACATTGGACAGGATTTTCTTGTGGCTGTGTATATTGTTAAGGTTTGTAATTATCTCCCCTTAGCCTGTCAATAAAACTTGGATCTATGCTAGCTGTAGAGTGATCCTTGAAGAGTATAAATCTACATTCATTTAAGTACAGCTGGGATGTCACTTTGGACTGTTAACCATTAATAGGTATAACAAGATACTATTTCACAAACAGAATTTACCTAAGTTCTCATTTATGACTTCAATAAGGATTTAGTGTATGACCATACTGAAGAGTTGATGACTGTTTAGACTGACTCGACCAATAATGTTTCAGTCTGCAGTCCTGTCCAGAATTATAAGACTAATACTATGAACAGAATAAAGTTAAATACTTGAATTGATATTTTTCACAGATTTTGACATAATTTTAAATAGAACAGCCAACAGCCAGTCTTAACTAGCTATTTCACCTTTATTGTTATGATTAACATCACAATCACTCCTCCAGAGAGTTGTGGTCACCTACCTCACAGCTGATTTTGGTAGGAAAATGACTAATGTTCTTGTTTATAAAGCTGCTGTACTAACAGTCAATGACATATTCTTGTTTTTAGGATTGCGGTTTGCTGCTGTCATCGGAGGCTGAAGGCCGGGGATGCTACCCTCTGGACGAACACATACTGTGTAAGAACTGCAATGCCAAGAGGATACAGAACATGACCACTAAAATGACCACAGAGTTATAACTGGACGCAGCCAGGACACCATCACCTTGACGACAGACAAACAATGTAAATGGAGTTAAATATTTTCCTGAGGACAACTTGATGACAAAGGAACAAAATTGATGTGAATGGACGAAGGTGAGGACAACTTGATGACAAAGGAACAAAACTGATGTGAATGGACAAAGGTTGGACATCGACTCGAGTTCACTTTGTCTGCAGATGTACCGTATTGATGTAAATGAACAAAGGTTTGACATCGTGCTATGGTCAAATTGATGGCATATGTGGAATATATTATATTGTGACTGCAAATAAACAATATTTTTATAAATGGAAGAAGGCTGGATATTTTCTGGGATTGCCTGACAGGACAGGAACGATATAATGACAGTTTTGTTGATTTATGATTAGAAAGAGGTTGATTGTAACTCTGAGCTCACCAAGACTATGGATATGTTGAACACATCAATGCCACAATATTGTAAAGTTATAATCTGAAAGAATTAGTTGATACCAGTAAGATTAAGGCAAACAGATTTTTTAACAGGGTGACTAAATGTAGATTTTGTATGCTTGGGAAAAATACCTTAGAATTAAGCTATTGTGCAATTTCACAAAATGAAAATTTTGTAGATTTTTTGTTTGTAATTTAGATCAAATGCATTTAGTAAAAGCTATCTTTGATGCGACTATTGGATCTGTAGTTATACTCAATGTATGTACTTTGTCAATGATCAGTTGATGATACTGCATACTGGGGAATTGTCGCTGTACTTTAATTTTCACCTTTTTCGCCCAGGGTAAATATTTGACTGGGCGAAAGATTTCCTGTCTACAGTATTACATGTGTAGAGCATCTTACACCAGGGTTTATTTTGTATCAACAAAATATATATAGTATGCCCTAAAGCTTTTCACTAGTGGCATAGACATTTATACAAAACGTTTCATATTCAGATTTACTCTAGTTTAAAATGTTTATCATAAAAAAAATTTAAAGACTAAACTTAAATAAGATATTAGTATTTATACTAGTTTAAGATTCTGTTTATCTTATGATACACAACTTAAGCAAGATATTCATATATATACTATGTTTAGATTCTATTTATCCAACGAGACTGACCTTTAGCAAGATATGAAGGTTTACGCTAGTTTAAGATTCTGTTTATCATATGATCCTAAGCTGAAGCATGATATTCAGATTTATGCTATTTAAGATTCTATTCATCCAACAAGACTGAACTGATCCAGATATTAAGGTTTAACCTAGTTTAAGATTCTGTTTATCACATGAGACTAAACTTGAGACATGCAGATTCACACTTGCAAGATATTTTGTTGGAAATGATACCCTGCTAAACAGCATTACCGGTATTGGAGAAAATGGTTTTATTTAAACTTATACACATAATTACGTTCCAACTTTCCAATGACGTTTCAGTCATGAATTGATGCCAGTCAGTTTGTTCAAACCAAATATCACACAAAGGGCTACAGATATCATATGTTGTCATGTGGTGGAATGACACCTTTTGTGTAGTTATATATGTTACGTAGAGACAATCAGAAACCGAGATATGTAGTGCTTACAGTATTACTACTATTAACTAACAATGTCCTTACTTGACTGATGTTGTATTACAGTATATCAATTGATAATTAATTACTGAGGGTACAGTTGCTGTTGATCTTGTACACTTTTGATAAACGATTCCCCCAAATAATACAAGTCGGCACATTCCATACTTTTTCATGATCAAGTTGAGGTACTTTCCTTTTAATAACAAACAACTAGAGCAGTGCTCTACCAAAATTAAAAGAATTTCCAATAGCAGATCATAGTAATAAAATGTCAGACAGTCCATCATCTACCACTATGCTTGTCTTAAGATATCCAAACATCTACAGATGGGGTCGGTTTGGTTTGTTAAGATGGCACATACCACCAACTGTCTTTTTAAGATAAGCAAACACCTATCACTAGATTTGTTAAGATGGCCAAACACTTACCACTAGAAATTACTTAAGATGGCCAAACACCTGCTACTAGAACTGTCTTACGATGGCCAAACACTTATCAGTAGAACTGTCTTAAGATGGCCAAACACTTACCTCTAGAAATGTTGTAAGATGGCCAAACACCTGCTACTAGAATTGTCTTAGGATGGCCAAACTTTTACAAGTAGGACTGTCTTAAGATGGCCAAACACCTGCTACTATAACTGTCCCTAAGATGACCAAATACTTACCACAAAAATTGTCTTAAGATAGCTAAACACTTACCAAAAAAAATGTCTTGAGACAGCCAAACACTTACCACTAGAAATGTCTTAACATAGCCAAACACTCACCAGAAGAAATGTTTCAAGATGGCCAAACTCTTACCACTAGAACTGTCTTAACATAGCCAAACACTTACCAATAGAACAGTCTTAAGATGGCTAAACACTTACCAATAGAACAGTCTTTAGATGGCAAAACACCTACAAACAGACCTTCTTCGATTAAGGAGGGATGTATTCTACATTAATGTACAGAGAATCAATTTTTGTAAGTTATTTTGTTTTATGTATGTTTTGTGGAGGGTACTACTTCGCTTTTGTTAATGTACCTATAACTGCAATTTAATTTGATTTTGCGCTGCTTTCCTTGGCCCATTTTATTATACTGTATTTCGTATTCTGATCTGTATGATTTTTAAACTTATTTGTATCACCCTGTGTCAACATGTACCAGTGCTTAGCATGCTTATACATTTTGTTATTTATTAATAAAACCAACTATAATTGACAATGTTATTTTACTACAAAATATATATATATATTGTTAAATCAGTCATCATGGATTGAAGTTTATGATTTTACAGTGGAACCTGTGTACTTCAGACATCTTGGCCTGTATTCATGAAACCTTTCTCATGCTCAAGCATGAATTCTGTGCTCAAGCCAACTCACTTAAATCATAAAACACGGTAAAAAAGTCAAGTGGAATCATTGAAAATAGTATTCGGCTTAAAGTCTCTCCAAAATTCTACCATATTATTGACAAAATAGGATTTCTTTATCACTTTATCACGTTTGAGCATGAGAATGGTTTCATCAATATGGGTCTAGATCCTTCTGTACAGAGTAGAGTGTAACATGATTTAACCGATTCAATTAACATAGAGATGTTGTACTTCAGTTATTGACAGACACACTACCATGAATAAACAGGTTCAATTAACATAGAGATGTATACATTACAACCGAAATTGTAGACACGAGTTATCGTAAAAGTGGAAACTCTTGCATATGGAAATGTTTGTATTGTGACCCTTATATGTTCCTGTTGGCAATGGTTCTGTTGTCTATTTATTTTATATAATTGTTTATAATCTTTAAATAAATATTTGTTTGGGCATATTTCCGCACTAATTTACTCAATGAGTTAAACTCTCGCATTTCAACACTGCAAACATTTCTACTTTTACAATATACAAGGTTTAATCAAGTCATGATCACATTGTCAATATCATGGGTATGTTGTATAAGCGACAAGATTGGGTGACATTTTGTATAATAACCATTGTTACTGCGTATGTTGTATATGATGTAAAATGCTAGCCTTATGATTATGTAACGACTGAAGCAAAAGTTTGCAATAACTATTATATATAATATTTTGAAGTAAAATAACAGTACTGTTTGTGCTATAGAATATTAGTGCTTCTCGTATCCCTCATTTTACCATCCTCGTTTTCTTTTCATTATTTTATTGTATTTTCAGTTTTTGATTTTCGTCCGGTTTCTGTTTTATTTTGTTCTGTACACTCATAACATAGACATCAACAAAACTATACATGACAAACTGTGTAATATTTGTATATGCTCTGTGTTGAATTTGCAACCTCGTTAATGTTTCATGTCTTATAAAAGACTCTCTGGAAAGAAAATAGATCTGAAGAATTTATGGTCTTACCTGTGTAGCTGAACTGGACTGGGTCGATTGCGAGCAACCAGGTAGCTCAATTGGTTAGATTATCCATCAAAGAGTTCAGAGGTCAAATGCTTGAGTCCTGGTCAAAGACTTTGTTGAAGAAGGGAGGAATATAGTGGACAGGACTTGGTCACCAGCAATGGACCAGGTAATTAGATAGGTTAGAGCGGCCATCTCTAGTTTGGAGGTCCAGGGTCGACAGGACTTGGTCGATCGCTGGTGACCAGGTAGTTGGATTGGTTAGAGCAGCGATCTCGAGTTTGGAGGTCCAGGGTCGACAGGACTTGGTCGATCGCTGGTGACTGGTATGATTGATAACCCTAACAGTGAAGGTCTTTGAAGAGGGATGGCTACTTATATGATGTGTGAGGAAAAAAAATCAAAAAAACTTGCACAACATTTCAACACTGACTGTGTCAAAGTATTTATTGTATGTCCCCTTGACAAAGGTACCTGTCAGTATGGAGTGATGATAAGGTACACTCCGACTATTTAAGCATAATTTAAATTTTTCTTCTTAGCAGTGTATCACTCCAAACTGATGAATCTTTATCATAAAAAAAGGAATGGCTGTTATATCAAAACCAGTGTATGCTCTATTCTGTTATATGTACTGTGTATCATGTTAGCTTTGTACCATCACATTACTACACTTTATCATTGAGGATCCGCAACAACGAGCTGTTAACTTTATGTTGTCAATAAATAGCGTTATTAAACTTATATCTTTGTACAGTGTTATTTTTCTGTGTCACTGTAGGTATATCTGACATTGTTCCCTATAAATCTGTTGGTGAACGGTTAATTTGGTCCTTCGCCACTGTCTCTCTGCTTTTCTACGGTTCTGTTTTAAACAGTCTCGATAATTCAGCGAACTTCATCTCCAGCTCAAGTGTCTGGTTCGTTAAATGACAGGGTAACTGGAGTAATTATATTCAGGGAAAACGACTATCTGTTCCCTGAAACACTGGCTGGGGAGGAACAATGGGATTAGTGGTGGCTGGATTATAAATAGGGTTGAGTTTATTAGTAATCCATCCTAGTTATCAGACATGGGAGATCCAAGGTCCTTTTGTTTTTGTCGTTAAACTTTCAAGAACTTTGGTCCAGAATTATGATATTTGTCCCCTGATTAGTACAAAAATGTCAAGAACAATACGTTAACTAAGTGATGTATTTTATAACATTTGACATAAACTTACAAAATGGTGTAACATAGAAGTACATGTATGAAGAGAATATCCATGATATCAATAATAACACTACACACAAAGATATCACATTATATGGAAAAATACAGTTTATTAATTTAATTCTAGTTATGATGACCACTGAACATGATATCACTGCTATATTCCTGCATGTAAGGTGTTACCTAAGCGCTAAATCATGATGCATGTTACTTGAAAATTGTTACCAATGTGCAGAAAATAAGACTATATTTATAGTATTTCATAAACCCACTTCAGGAGAAATGGATTAGTGTGAAGGCTGGATATTGAGCGTGGATAGTGTTATAATTGGATTAGTGATGGCTGGATAAATGAGACTTGCAGTAGTGATCCTCTGTGTTTGAAAATCACCTTTTCTCTCCTGTTTCACTTTCAGTATGAACTTCACAATGACCTTGAGCTGGCAACACAACCTGTGTGGAGGAGACTGATGGCTGATGTCTGATTGTCCTTGGAGAGTTAGCTATAGAAGAGTTTGGAGAACATGGTGTCATGTGTGTTCTGGAAAACGTCCACCAGGGGGTTTAATAGGCAGGTCTCGTCTGTACTGCGACTCTGGTGCCTGTCAAATTAAAAATATAATGTTTGTGACATCAACGCTTTGTTAAAATAAGTTTTGGTATATTAAAAAAAAAGGTTTCAATACTGAATTTAATTATTTTCTATATAGTACTCCTTAATTATATACAGTAAAACCTTGATATAAATCCATTGGCTTATATGGCCAAAACTTGATATAATGTCCCTCATTTGTATACAGTAAAACCTCATTCCCATGTTGACAATAAAATCTTGATATAATGCCCTTTGTCATTTGCCACTCCACTTACTGCAAACATCTTTCAAGGTCTAGCTTGATTTTAATTACCTAACAATTTATAAATAAAATTCCTCAAAGTATTGCCAAACATTTATATAGTTGTTAGTATAAAGATGGAGGCAATATAATGAGATTTTACTGTACACATCATATCCAGTATTATTAATATAGTACAGTACATAATGATAGTATAAGACTCTTTCAACACCTCAATTTTAGCCTTAATGTTGAGCATTGGCCCAGGTGAGGAAGGCAATGGGTTCTGTCCCCATGCAAGGAAATATCAAAGTACGTTAAAACGGTAGTTGTTATTCCCTGCTTAACGTTCAGTATTTAGGGGAATGACAACAACTGGTTCACTCGTTGTCAGTATAATTTGAGGAGGCAAGCACATCAACATACCCTGTCCCATGCATACACACACGCAAGCGTGCAGACACTACACGCATGGAGGCACGTCCTTAAATGAAATTGGCTGTTAATAGGACGTTCAATAAAATTAAACCAAACCAAACTCTTTCATGCCCAGGGGTGTAGGATTGAAAAATTCTATTCAAAGGGTTTTCAAATTTGGTAAAACCTAGGCTCTATCTTACACACGCGGAAATGAGAGAAATAAACATTTGATACACAAGTGTACATAACATAGACCCCACCAATATTGAGATACACATGTGTACATAACATAGGCCCCACCAATATTGAGATACACTAGTGTTCATGACATAGGCCCCACCAATATTGAGATACACTAGTGAACATAACATAGGCCCCACCAATATTGAGATACACTAGTGTGCATAACATAGGCCCCACCAATATTGAGATACACTTGTGTACATAACATAGGCCCCACCAATATTGAGATACACTGGTGTACATAACATAGGCCCCACCAATATTGAGATACACAAGAGTACATAACATAGGCCCCACCAATATTGAGATACACAAGGGTACATAACATAGGCCCCACCAATATTGAGATACACTTGTGTACATAACATAGGCCCCACCAATATTGAGATACACTAGTGTACATAACATAGGCCCCACCAATATTGAGATACACAAGTGTACATAACATAGGCCCCACCAATATTGAGATACACTAGTGTCACCTTTCAAGGATTTCTGGAATTCTTGACTGCAGTTCTGTTTGGACAACTTGTGCCTGAAATAAGTACATACATAAGCTTATTATCTTGAAAAAGTATATTTATATATAGAGGATATTTAATGGTGTCTTCAGTAATAACAAATATATATTTCATGAGTGCGGCTAATATTTTTATATTTATCACGAGTGCGCATAAAGCAGAGCTAATAGCACTATCATCTATCTATTGGTTCATCATACAATACAAAGTAATGATGGGTTGATTGGTGAAACTTTTGAGTGAGTTTGATTCACAAAATCATGAAGTCAAGCACTTATAAAACACATTTCAAAATCAAACAGTATTTGGTGCAGTTACAATATTTGGTATTATTATTAGTTTCAGTATTTCATATACTGCATGTACATAGTTACAGTAATTGGTTTAGTTACAAGCCCCAATTTAATAAGCATTTCTTAATTTAAGGACATTTCTGAACCTACAAAATGAAAAAGTTTTTGCCAGGGGAAATCTTTGTTGGGACTAATTTGTTTTCCTTAACTCTAGCAATGCTTTCAAAAGAAAATCACTGGATTTAAGAAATACCCATGAAACTGATATTTGTCAGTAGATTATTTGATATATTACCTGGATTGCCCCAATTTGGTCCAGTCTGACTGCTGCCGCGACAACTGTGCGTAGAGAGCTGAAAAGGTAGGTTGTGAGCGTGGTGAACAGGTCAACCCCCATAGCCCCACACACACAGCCAAACACCACGGAATGATGGCAGTACTCCAGGGACCCCTTCAACTCCAGAATCTGCTCCACACGGAAAGCCTTGCTACTGGTATCCAACAGTGATCGCCCCTGAGGTCAAGAGGTCAAACAAATCTTATATGTACCAAGAAATCCTGAGGTCAAGAGGTCAAGCAAGACATACATGCATAGAAAAAATTGCTTCATTATAATTGTATGTATCATTAATTATGTACAGATTTCTCAAGGCAGGGACCCCTTTCCCTCCAGAATATTGTCTTTAATGAAGGCATAGTTCAGGTTAATTTGAGAGGAGTAAAGTGGGGAGAAGTTTGCCCCTACCTTTTCAATAAAAACATTGAAAGTTCCCAACATGTCCTTTTGTCTATTTCCAGTACTGACTCACCTGTCTGACACTTGCTCTGTTAGCAACATGTCCTTTTGCCTATTTCCAGTAATGACTCACCTGTCTGACACGTGCTCTGTTAGCCACATGTCCTTTTGCCAATTTCCAGTACTGACTTACCTGTCTGACACTTTCTCTGTTAGCCACATGTCCTTTTGCCAATTTCCAGTACTGACTTACCTGTCTGAAACTTGCTCTGTTAGCCACATGACCTTTTGCCTATTTCCAGTACTGACTTACCTGTCTGAAACTTGCTCTGTTAGCCACATGACCTTTTGCCTATTTACAGTACTGACTTACCTGTCTGACACTTTCTCTGTTAGCCACATGTCCTTTTGCCAATTTCCAGTACTGACTTACCTGTCTGACACTTTCTCTGTTAGCCACATGTCCTTTTGCCTGTTTCCAGTACTGACTTATCTGTCTGACACTTGCTCTGTTAGCCGCATGTCCTTTTGCCTATTTCCAGTACTTACTCACCTGTCTGACACTTGCTCTGGTAGCCACATGTCCTTATGCCAATTTCCAGTACGGACTTACCTGTCTGACACTGGCTCTGTTAGCCACATGTCCTTTTGTCTATTTCCAGTACTAACTCAACTGTCTGACACTTGCTCTGTTAGCCGCATGTCCTTTTGCCTATTTCCAGTACGGACTTACCTGTCTGACACTTGCTCTGTTAGAAACATGTCCTTTTGCCTATTTCCAGTCCTGACTCACCTGGCTGACACTTGCTCTGTTAGCCACATGTACTTTTGCCTATTTCCAGTACTGACTCTCCTGTCTGACACTTGCTCTGTTCGCCACATGTCCTTTTGCCTATTTCCCGTACTGCCTCACCTGTCTGACACTTGCTCTGTTAGAAACATGTCCTTTTGCCTATTTCCAGTACGGACTTACCTGTCTGACACTGGCTCTGTTAGCCACATGTCCTTTTGTCTATTTCCAGTACTAACTCAACTGTCTGACACTTGCTCTGTTAGCCATATGTCCTTTTGCCTATTTCCAGTACTGGCTTACCTGTCTGACACTTGCTCTGTTAGCAACATGTCCTTTTGCCTATTTCCAGTTCCGACTTACCTGTCTGACACTTGCTCTGTTAGCAACATGTCCTTTTGCCTATTTCCAGTTCTGACTCACCTGGCTGACCCCTGCTCTGTTAGCCACATGTCCTTTTGCCAATTTCCAGTACTGACTTACCTGTCTGAAACTTGCTCTGTTAGCCACATGACCTTTTGCCTATTTCCAGTACTGACTCTCCTGTCTGACACTTGCTCTGTTCGCCACATGTCCTTTTGCCTATTTCCCGTACTGCCTCACCTGTCTGACACTTGCTCTGTTAGAAACATGTCCTTTTGCCTATTTCCAGTTCCGACTTACCTGTCTGACACTTGCTCTGTTAGCAACATGTCCTTTTGCCTATTTCCAGTCCTGACTCACCTGGCTGACACTTGCTCTGTTAGCCACATGTCCTTTTGTCTATTTCCAGTACTTACTCACCTGTCTGACACTTGCTCTGGTAGCCACATGTCCTTATGCCAATTTCCAGTACGGACTTACCTGTCTGACACTGGCTCTGTTAGCCACATGTCCTTTTGTCTATTTCCAGTACTGCCTCCCCTGTCTGCCACTTGCTCTGTTAGCCACCTGTCCTTTTGCCTATTTCCAGTACTTACTCACCTGTCTGACACTTGCTCTGTTAGCCTCATGTCCTTTTGCCTATTTCCAGTAATGACTCACCTGTCTGACACTTGCGCTGTTAGCCACATGTCCTTTTGCCTATTTCCAATACTGACTTACCTGTCTGACACTTGCTCTGTTAGCCACATGGTTTGCGGTACAGGCTTCACACAAACTGTCCAGTTCTATCAATTTATCACTCTCCAAGTATGCATCATGAGCTTCTCGTACAAATGGCAGGCAAAACGATCCTGCACAATTCAATTCAACATGGTTATAGTTCTGGTAAAGGTAAAAACAATACATTATAGCTGATGGAATCTTACTATAAAATGTATGAACTCATTGGATGGAAAGAGATGTGAAATTATAATATTAGCTTAGAATAAAATATGATACTCAGGACAAGCTGAAAGTGAAACAGGTTCCATTAATTTAAAAGTAACTTAACATCTTTGTTAAGAGTGAAATAATGACCTGAAAGTCAGGTGGTAAATTAATTGCTGTTTCAGTTATCTTTCAAGTATCGGCTGCCTTGTTACCCAGTGCAGGGAGATATAAATTGTACAGCTGTCGGGCACCTGGCTTGGTGGCCGTTTACATATGTCAGATAAGGTTAATTGATGACCTCTACGGACAAAGGGAGGCACAACTTTATTTCACGCCTATTTTCATCTGGTTATTGTTTAATTAATTGTCATGTAAAGGTATATTGAGAGTATCCTGTATGTAACAAGGCAGTTCCATTGAAAGCCTCTGAGCTAGGCACACGTCTACGCTTACCTTCAAGTCTAATACAAAATAGTATGTACCACACAATTGGAGTTTATTGTTTGTACTACAGTATCCGGGACACTGAGGGTAACAATCTTCTTCATCATCATCATCATCATCATCACCATATAATCATCATCATCATCATCATCATCATCATCATCATATATCAACTTACCAAAGTTTTCCAAGGAACACAATATGTAGTTTTTAAGTTCATCTGTAAATGAAAAGTCAAACTTGAATTCGGTGTAAAAAGCTTCCATCATAAAGCAAGGTTGACCCATAATATGTAACTTTTGTTACATTGAGTTCTTATTATATGTTCAGCATTGCTTATGAGGCCTTATACCTAGTTGTTGTTTACAGATAAAATGAAACCCTGTTTTTCCTCAAAATATTAACTGTTTTCAAAAAATTTAGAAATTTTGTTCAGAATTTTGTTTAACACTTCCTTACATATAAATATACCTTTCACAACAATTTAGTTCAAAGAAATTAAAAATATACCTTGTGTCTTCAATATTTTCTGTCTGACAGCTGTTTCTAGTCCCAGACTATGAGCAAATCCTCCTGTTGGAAAAACTGTCCAAAGAGAAAAAAGTATGGCATGAGGCTAGAAATCAATCAGTTTAAAAGATTAAATCAATCAGTTCTATTAGGCGAAATGATTACATGGATTAATATTACAATCTATAATAAATGTCCTTCCATCATTCGAAGGAGTAACTTTTCAAGCTTTTCAACCTGTTAAGTGAACTTTTCACTACCTATGTTAGTGTTTGAGTGGTTTTATGTCCGCTTCACTACTGAGTAGTTTGGTTATCCTGCAGTCTGCTATAATGATGCATGACACTATAATAAAATATTGATAGATTGCTATGTTCCTCACTCCTTTTTCAAATTCCTAACTCCTGAATACAACATTATTTACAACCCAGGTTTTAGTATAATTCCCAATTGCCAAGCAAACAATTGCACCCAGTTGCCCATATACTTCGCACATAAGGCTGCATTGGTCACAGGCACCACTAAGAGGCAAGGGAAATTAACACATTGCCAGACCAGGATGGAGGGATGGATATATCAAGTTTGTTCACATGAATGACCTTTACTAACTCTCAAGGCCAATGGGGTCAAATGTGTGGAAACTTAAAATTCTTCTACTAGATCCATGAAGCCTAGCATAATAAAATAGAGCATGCAATTCTTGCTATTGGGAAGGGCCATAAAGTTTGTTCAAATATAGGTTTCTGTCTTGACCATCTTTTTCTAGCTGTCACATTTGGGTGTGACATATACATGTTTTAAAAACATCTTCTTAAGATACCTTAGGTCCTAATATCTACATAAGTAATATTTGGTCTATAGCTTGTTTAAAGAAAACACTACCAACTTTGTTAAATTAAATGACCTTGACCAATTCTTTTCAACGTCATGTAAATTTTAAAAAGTTGAAATATTCTGTCAAGAACTGGCAAGGTCTACAGTTGTGATATCTAGCATTGTATGTTACTTTTTCTTGCTATTAATCAAATTTGTTGTGTTTGACCTGGGATGTATAATGAGTTTGCCAATCCCCTCTATATATACTGTCCCTGGTTTTACCTTGACATACTTTGAAGGTGACAGATTTTATATAAATATTTGGATTCTTGTTGCTATTCCATTATCTGTACAACCTGGCTCCGTGTTGAAGTTGTTGGCCTTCAATTAGCATGCCCCTGTGATCAGTGAAGATATGCTGAAATCAACGTAATAATGTGTCTGGCAAGCCCCTGTGATCTTGACATTGTGTATTGTTTCACCTACATGTATAATATCATGGGTGCTCATGATCATCAACCGATCATTTCGGACGTTTCTATCGTGCTGACTATCAATCTACTCACCACTGTCGGAAACCTGTAATACTGTTAATAAAGCAGAAGTCGGTACACTCATCTTGTCCTGCCGATTGTCCCGTTTTACCCGAAGGAGTTGACCTATAAAACAGAGTATCAAATCCTTTCACTGCAACCCGGCATGAAGGTAGCGTGGCCGAGCGGTCTAAGGCGCTGGTTTAAGGCACCAGTCTCTTCGGAGGCGTGGGTTCGAATCCCACCGCTGCCACTGATATTTTTCCTTATTTTTTCTTTATTTTTTTTCTTATAAATACCCGAACTCGGCGTTGTTGGATTGGTCATTATTCAATAGCTAGACTTTATCTGACACGAACTTAACGATACGGTTTTTTGAGGCAAAAGTGAAATCAAATATTCCTTAAATGCTTCTGAAACATTCCATGTGTATCAGATATAACCCGTTATGTTTTGGGCTCATTGGTGGTTCTCACTACAATGGCAGTAAATGCTTTGTCCTACATTTGTTCCAGATATGTGGAAGTTGTTTTAAGTGTTCAAGTTTATTTTAAGACATGGACAAGGTTTGGTCTTATAGAGGAGCGTCACGACCCACAGCCCCGGGACATTTGTATTCATTTTAATCGTGCTGTTATTAACGGTTTCTCAACACACAATAGATGTATGATAAGTAGAGTATCACGCATCACTGAGTATTACCGAGACGTAATATCTTAGATAAACATTACTGCAAAGTGAATTATTATTTCGCGCCGTTTTAATTATTATTCACATATAAGAAACATCAAGTACTTAAAATATCAGAAAATCAGAATTCGTTTCTGGAAAAAAGAATGGATATAAAATCGAAATAATGTTCTTTCTATCATCACAAAATGACAGTGTAGAGCTGGAATTGTAATCAACAAGTACGCCTTAACACAGAGACATTGATCAACAAGTACGCCTTAACACAGAGACATTAATCAACAAGTACTCCTAAACACAGAGACATTGATCAACAAGTACTCCTTAACACAGAGGCATTGATCGACAAGTACGCCTTAACACAGAGGCATTGATCGACAAGCTCTCCTTAACACAGAGACATTGATCAACAAGCTCTTCTTAACACATAGACATTGATCAACAAGTACGCCTTAACACAGAGGCATTGATCGACATGCTCTCCTTAACACAGAGACATTGATCAACAAGCTCTCCTTAACACAGAGACATTGATCGACAAGTACGCCTTAACACAGAGGCATTGATCGACAAGTACGCCTTAACACGACATGCTCTCCTTAACACATAGACATTGATCAACAAGCACGCCTTAACACAGAGACATTGATCAACAAGTACTCCTTAACACAGAGACATTGGTCGACAAGTACTTGTATAACACAAAGACATATAACACAGAGACATATAACACAGAGACACATAACATACGGACATATTACACAGAGACATATAACACAGAGACATATAACACAGAGACACAAAACACAGAGACATATAACACAGAGACATATAACGCAGAGACATATTACACAGAGACATATATCATAGAGACATATAACACAGAGACATATATAACACAGAGACACATAACACAGAGACATATAACACAGAGACATATAACACAGAGACATAAAACACAAAGACACAAAACACAGAGACATATAACACAGAGACATATAACACCGAGACATAAAACACAAAGACACAAAACACAGAGACATATAACACAGAGACATAAAACACAAAGACACAAAACACAGAGACATATAACACAGAGACATATATCATAGAGACATATAACACAGAGACATATATAACACAGAGACACATAACACAGAAACATATAACACAGAGACACAAAACACAGAGATACATAACACAGAGACACATAACA
Organism: Mizuhopecten yessoensis; assembly: GCF_002113885.1. Taxonomy (NCBI): domain Eukaryota; kingdom Metazoa; phylum Mollusca; class Bivalvia; order Pectinida; family Pectinidae; genus Mizuhopecten; species Mizuhopecten yessoensis. The sequence continues at coordinate 50,279 of NW_018403589.1, read as the reverse complement.
TAGAGACACATAACATAGAGACACATAACACAGAGACATATAACATAGAGACACATAACACAGAGACATATAACACAGAGACACATAACACAGTGATACATAACACAGAGACACATAACACGGAGATACATAACACAGAGACACATAAAAAAAAAAAAAAAAAAAAAAACAAAGAGATACATAACACAGAGACACATAACATACGGACATATTACACAGAGACATATAACACAGAGATAGATAACACAGAAACATATAACACAGAGACACAAAACACAGAGACATATAACACACAGACATATAACGCAGAGACATATAACACAGAGACACATAACACAGAGATACACAACACAGAGACACATAACACAGAGACACATAGCACAGAGACACATAACACAGAGATACACAACACAGAGACACATAACACAGAGACATATAACACAGAGACACATAACATAGAGACACATAACATAGAGACACATAACAAAGAGACACATAACTCAGAGATACATAACACAGAGACACATAACATAGAGACACATAACAAAGACACACATAACTCAGAGATACATAACACAGAGATGCATAACACAGATACATAACACAGAGACACATAACATAGAGACACAGAACATAGAGATACATAACAAAGAGAAACATAACACAGAGACATATAACACAGAGACACATAACACAGAGACACATAACATAGAGACACATAACATAGAGATACATAACAAAGAGAAACATAACACAGAGACATATAACACAGAGATAGATAACACAGAGATACATAACACAGAGACACATAACACAGAGACATATAACACAGAAACACATAACACAGAGATACATAACACAGAGACACATAACATAGAGACACATAACACAGAGACACATAAGACACATAACATAGAGACACATAACAAAGAGACACATAACACAGAGATACATAACACAGAAACATATAACACATAGACACATAACACAGAGATACATAACACAGAGACATATAACACATAGCACAGAGATACATAACACAGAGACACATAACACAGAGACATATAACACATAGCACAGAGATACATAACACAGAGACATATAACACAGAGACACATAACACAGAAACATATAACACATAGACATATAACACAGAAACATATAACACAGAGACACATAACACAGAGACACATAACACAGAGACACATAACACAGAGACATATAACACAGAGACACATAACACAGAAACATATCACACAGAGACATATAACACAGAGACATATAACACAGAGATATATCACACAGAAACATATAACACAGAAACATATAACACAGAGACATATAACACAGAGATATATCACATAGAAACATATAACACAGAGACATATAACACAGAGACACATAACATAGAGACATATAACACAGAGACATATAACACAGAGACATATAACACAGAGACACATAACAAAGAGACACATAACATAGAGACACATAACACAGAGATAGATAACACAGAAACATATAACACATAGACACATAACACAGAGATACATAACACAGAGACACATAACACAGAGAAATATAACACAGAGACACATAACACAGAGACATATAACACAGAAACATATAACACAGAGACATATAACACAGAGACACATAACACAGAGATACATAACACAGAGACACATAACACAGAGACACATAGCACAGAGACACATAACACAGAGATACATAACAAAGAGACACATAACACAGAGACACATAACAAAGAGACAAATAACATAGAGACACATAACACAGAGACACATAACAAAGAGACACATAACATAGAGACACATAACACAGAGACACATAACACAGAGATATATAACACAGAGACACATAACATAGAGACACATAACAAAGAGACACATAACACAGAGATACATAACACAGAGATGCATAACACAGATACATAACACAGAGACACATAACATAGAGACACATAACAAAGAGATACATAACACAGAGATACATAACACAGAGACACATAACATAGAGACACATTACACAGAGACACATAACACAGAGATACATAACACAGAGACACATAACATAGAGACACATAACAAAGAGACACATAACACAGAGATACATAACACAGAGACATATAACACAGAAACATATAACACAGAGACACATAACACAGAGACACATAACAAAGAGACACATAACATAGAGACACATAACACAGAGACATATAACATAGAGACATATAACACATAGACACATAACACAGAGACACATAACAAAGAGACACATAACACAGAAACACATAACACATAGACATATAACACAGAGACACATAACACAGAAACATATAACACAGAGACACATAACAAAGAGACACATAACATAGAGACACATAACACAGAGACATATAACATAGAGACATATAACACATAGACACATAACACAGAAACATATATACTACATGTCTCTGCTTCACTACATATTGGAAACTGCGTTTCCGGAATGACTACAGCTTTAAGAGAAACAAAACCATAAACAAAAGATATTATAATCAATAAAAGTGTAAAATGTACTCCCCTATATATTTTACTCCCAACAACACTTTCTTTGAACCCTTTTGCACCTCTTTCCCTTCTTCCTCCCCCATCCTCTTCTTTTCCATATACTTATATATCTATATGCATAAAATTTGTCAGTGCCGTCCAATCGCCGTTTTTCACACACAAAAAAATGGACGGATTAACATAAGAACTTTGTGCTTGTTTTCGAATCCTATACACTGTATATGTATCATGTCTGCATTACTGGAATATCATACCGATAATAAAATAAAGTTTAAACTAATAAAAGTGTTCTGGGATTTCAAAAATCAACTAAAATAATTAGTGTACCTGAAGTAAGTATACATGTAAATTAAATAAAAAAACATAATGGCAAAATACTTTAGAACTAAAGTGCAAAAAAGGATCGAAAAAAAATAATGTCAAAAATCGTGATGTGTATTTTTTTTTTCTAACTTTAAGTAAGATGAAACTTAAGAGCAAACAATGCATTTAAGTATTTTTAGAAATTTTATTTTAGTCTGATTTTAGAAACGACCTTTTAGAAAATATGACGAAACTCTACTTTTTTAACAGATAAAAAAGGAATTTTAAATCTTGCTTTTATGTTAGAAATTCGATTTTTCATGTAAGTACAAATAATTATTCAAATAATCATTGACATCAAAGATGATTAACTGACATCAAATACATGTACGTATGATATTTTCATGTCAAAAATTCGAATATTTCAATATCAGAAATAGATTTTCGGATACAGATTTTATTTTATTATCAAAAATTCGTTTCGCTGATATCCGCAAATGAGAAATAAATAGTAAAATAGCGACCCATAAATTATTATCAATTATCGCGTTCAGTAGAAATTAAACAGCATCAATAATATATCATCCTTGATATCTAGGGGTTACGCTCACTTTCGCTCTCTGCCCCCCTGGAATATGTCATAGCGAAATTGAAGGCTCGGTGTGTCTTGTTGATGAGACAATGAGACTAGTTCGATCCTTTGATGTACATCAAAAGAATCTCGCGGTCACGTAACGGTAACAATTAACAGGCATTGAAGTCGGGCGTCCTTCCTTTGTAATCTTCAAAGGACAGGTATCAGCCTAGCGATTGGTCAGGTGTTTTTTTTACCTGATACCAATCAAACAGCTAACTTAGTGCCTTCAATTTTGCTATGACATATTCCAGGGGTGTAGAGAGCGAAAGTGAGCGTAACCCCTGGATATACACACATGTATCTAAATTCTATTGATTAAAGCTCTTATCTAAACTAAATGTAATATTAACGTAACAACACAATGTCAGTTTACATATCAACACTGAAAGAACCTGTAGTCTAAAGGAACATTTTTTTTAATAAATCCCAGTTCATTTGGAAATGAAAAAAATCCATTCAGTGCTCGAAAAAATCCCACTTCACAAAGCCCTGTGCGTGTATTTCAAGCGTGTGTGTGACAATGTCTTCCGGTTTGTGTGTGTATTAGGCCTAGGCCCTACGTGGGAAGCTGAAACCAAAGGTAGATCACTAGGTTAAGACAATCGTGTGCTTGTCACAGACCTGCTGACAAAGTTGAACACATGCGCGACACTGTTTGCACATTCTGAGCAGGTGCTCGCTTGTACTGTAAAGAAGTAACAAACTTATGACACCTACCATAATGACTCAAATAACTGCTTCATACATAGCGAGCATCTGTCCCTCGTTGGAGCATATGTATTTACATTAAATGTCACCAAGCAAGACTCGAAATTTCACAAACTCATGTCAAAATATTTTATAAATACTTGCAAAGGTGTTTGAAATTCTGACTGTAAATTGAGATAAAAATCATATAAAAATAAGTGTATTACTATAGAAAAACGTATTTTTTTTCTGTAGTAGTCTACAGTAATACCCTTATTTTTCATGATTTTTATCTCGATTTACAACCAGAATTTCAAACACCTTTGATACTTGTACAATATTGTTCAATATAATATATACACACATACCTGCCAAGCTCTCAACAATAAAATGAAAATTATAGATGGTCAAAATGCATGTCAAGTCGGTTAGTTTCAGTTGTAAAGTTTTCAAAGCCATCAAAATAAATAGTTTGGCATACTGTTATGACACTGGAAAGAGTATAGTGTGCTTCCACCGGGGATCGTACCTGCGATCACATACTTCCTAGTCGGAAGCTCTACCACTGAGCTAAAGGGAAAATTTCTCTAGCTAGAAGTTGACCATAATCCTATGACTATGTACAATTAAAATCTGCCACACTACTCCCCCCTTTTTAAATGTGTTCGCCGTCGAATACCACCACCTGGTTCTAACTGACCCTGTCACCACAGGGAGGGCCACGGACACTATTTGTAACAGGAATGAGAATAGCATGCTTCCATTGGGTATCAAACCCACAATCCCATACTTCCTAGTCGGATGCTCTACCACTGAGCTATAGGGAAATTCTCTCTTTGTGCCAATTAAGCTAGAAGACCTGGATTCGAACCTGAAACCCTCTGAACTATGGATGGACGTTAAATTGTTAAATTACTAAATTGGTAATAAGGGAAAAAAACATAAAAACTAAACCCCAATCAATTAAAAACAAGGCCGCTTGCAGTCTCTCTCACCAACACTTGTACTCATTATTATATATTTTAGTATGAGATCTACACAAAGGATACTTGTAAGAATTATATAACTGAAAATTAATTGCTTAAGCATTTCAAAAGAGTTAAGTTCTAAGTCTGTGGTATTTTAAAGTTACGAGAAATATTATATTCATAATAAAAAGAGTGTTTTTTGGGGTTACATTGAAAAATAATAAGTACATGTTTACCTTCTTATTCTTCCACAGATAAACTGAGTGATTACTTGGACCAGGTTATGAAAATGATATTTGGAACAAGACTCTCCAGTGGTCACTCAGGAATCATAACATTTAGCAACTTTTACTCAAAGGCAGCATCATGATTTAAAGGGCAGCAATTAGGACCAAGGAAATTAGAGGTAACGGTGATCTAAGGAGCCTCTTTATAAATCTACAAATATGAGGAGTTCAAGTGCACAGAGACTTGAGAGAAAGTTGAACAAGCATGCTATGACAATTCTGATTGGTGGGATATTTTTGTCGTTCAGTGCGCTCATGTACCTTTCGTTCTGCCACATGCCGTGCGAGGACCCCACATATGCTGTAGCTCACAACAGGTTAAAGGAAGCTCAAAATGAGGCCTACTGGAGTGGTAACATGTTGTCCCCAAGACGGAAAATCTCAGTTTTTCTTGCCGTTATTATCCCGTCTGCTCCTGGCAATGCTAGACAAAGGGATGTTGTGCGCGAAACCTGGGGCAACGATCTAGGTAAAGACTCTATCTTGAGGTTTATCATAGGCACAGGCAATATCAGCTTGGATGTAGAAAAGGAGCTCCAAAGAGAAAACTTACTCCACAAAGATCTGGTGCTTTTAAAGTTAAATGATTCTTTTGTAGCTTTAACAAAGAAAATGTTAGAAACCTTCAAATGGTTAGATAGTAATGTAGATTTCAAGTTTGTGCTAAAAGCAGACGAAGATACATTTGTTCAAGTTGATAAATTTAAAGCAGAATTACAATTAAAACCTAAGGAACAGCTTTATTGGGGATTTTTTGATGGACGTGCAACTGTTAAAAAGATGGGGAAGTGGCCGGAGACTGATTGGAAGCTGTGTGATAGATACTTACCATACGCTTTAGGGGGAGGTTATGTCTTATCTAGTGATTTAGTCCACTACATTGCTTCAAACTCAAAAATGTTAAAACTTTTCAACAATGAAGACGTGTCTGTAGGTGCCTGGCTCGGTCCTCTGGATATTCAGCGTCAACATGATCCCAGATTTGATACAGAATACGTCTCTAGAGGATGTCAGAATGTATATCTTGTCACACACAAACACACTAACATAGAGATGCGAGAATTTAAAGAAAATATTAAAAAAAAAGGGAAATTGTGTACAAAAGAATTCCAGCTGAGGTTATCGTATATATATAACTGGAATGGCGCACCGTCCAGGTGTTGCCAGAGAATAGATGACTCCATTCCATAGATAAGAACAACAACTTATCTGTTGCTTTTTATAAGATAATTAATTTTGAAATAAGGTTTGGCTAGTTTTGAAATATTTACATTAAATTTGTATGGTATTCACCTGAACTAAGGTGTAAAGTTTTTTGTGTGAGTGGTATAAAAACAAAGTCATAGAAACCTCTTATAAACAATGTAGAAGTATAGACAAATGTAAGACATATTACATGTATCTATTAGAAAGGATGTTTGTCCAGTGATAAAGTACTTTGACCTGCCTCTGTGTGCTATCAAGTTTACCAAAGAGTCTATATATATAGCTTTATGTGCTTCAACTCAATTCTGACTTCTGACATAAAATTTAACATTTGGTACATTGTTTTATTTAAGTATTACATTGATCAAGGTCAGTTTTCTTATTAACTTTGTACTTTACATGTTGGCAATTTGTTTATCCATCTGACATCAACCTTTTTTTTTCTTTGATCAACTTTTTTCTTTAACCCTTTCAACACTAGATTTATCATCTCTATAATCTCTTTAACCAAGTTAGAATGAACAACATAGATACCTTAAATATTAAGAACCCTGAACGGTTAATTTATGGTGACCCAAATCTGTCTCAAGATGATAACATTATTTATATTTGATCAGGTACAGAGGTACATTTTAGAGTCAGGTAGATTCTAGGTGCTAGCTGGGATCTTTTCATGCTCTCTTCATAACTGTTTCCATTCTTTTATCATACCTACCTGTGTATATTTTTTAAATTTTTGGTTCATCACATAAAATGGTCAGTATTATCACAAACTGTTAATCTAAACAATTTATGTGTATTAATTAAATGAATGTTGTAGTACTTCCTTAACGTAATTACATTTCAAGGCAGATGGCTTTATATAAGATTTAAAATCTTGTTGCCAGATCATATTAATATTTCTATTAACCTGTGTACTTATTATATATGATATATGAAATAAATGTTGTTCAAACCAACACTGTAGACCATAATGGACTCGCTCAGAACAATGCATGGTAGAGTCTACTAAAGTTGCATAGGGCTGAAAGGGTTAAACAGCTTTTTATATGGTCATGATATTTGGCCTGTATTATGCTTGGGTGGAGGACTACTGTATACCGGATACTTTCGCCCAGTCAAATTTTCGCCCTTCACTGGTATAATCTGTTTTCGTGTGGTGTTCATTTCGCCTTCCACATGTTATTACCAGTACTATATTATATAGTATATTGTGTACTAATATTTGCTGTCATGATAATTCATCCTCATTACGGAGGGCGAAAAAGGCGAAAATTTACCTGTGGCGAAAATTTCCCCATATACAGTATCAAGTTATTAACGTTTATCTACTTTCAAGGTCATTGGTGTTAGATTTTTAATCTTTTAAATTCGCCAAAGGTTTAGGGTCATGCTATCTAACCTGTAGCTGGCTGGGGACTATCATGTTTGTTCCAATTATTGACCTTGACCTAATTTGAAAGTCACCAAAATGAAGTGTTTCTCATCAGCATATAATAACAGTAGAGCAATACAGTCCCTATGGACCCCTTGTTAAAGTAATGCAACGAATTCAGTGCCACAGTTTGTCTATTCAGATTCTCTACACAAGTTTAGTAAAATCCTTGAAGCAGTAAGTCTATTTTGATTCACATTATTGTATTCGTGATGTAGAATCAGAAACACCATCTGCTGCACCTACAATGTACAATACTTTATTAGACAACAATGAAGAGGTCGTCACAATCAGGTTCATAAATAGCAAGCCAAGATCTTCCTTCAGTATTAAAAAGTGTGAGGCATTACAACTTTCTGTTTAAAAATAGAGAAAAATTAAGAAAACATCACTATAGATATAAGATTTGTTGGAGCTAAAACTGTTTCCAGCTGTTGTTTAAGTTGTACGTTGATGTCACCATTAGTGTGTGACATTTTTAAGATAACATGACAGTCCTACGTTTATGGGTCACATGACAATGTTCAGGTTCTGGGACATATGACAATGTGCAGGTTCTGTGACATATGGCAATGTGCAGGTGCTGGTTCACTGTGCAATGTTCAGGTTCTGGGACATATGACAATGTTCAGGTTCTGGTTCACATTGCAATGTTCAGGTTCTGGTTCACTGGGCAATGTACAGGTTCTGGAACACATGTCAATGTTCAGGTTCTGGTTCACTGTGCAATGTACAGGTTCTGGGACACATGACAATGTGCAGGTTCTGGGACATATGGCAATGTGCAGGTTCTGGTTCACTGTGCAATGTACAGGTTCTGGGTCACATGACAATGTTCAGGTTCTGGTTCACATTGCAATGTTCAGGTTCTGGGTCACATGACAATGTACAGGTTCTGGGTCACATGACAATGTTCAGGTTCTGGGTCACATTACAATGTTCAGGTTCTGGGTCACATGACAATGTGCAGGTTCTGGTTCACTTTGCAATGTACAGGTTCTGGGACACATGACAATGTGCAGGTTCTGGGACATATGACAATGTGCAGGCTCTGGGACACATGACAATGTACAGGTTCTGGGACATATGACAATGTGCAGGTTCTGGGACACATGACAATGTACAGGTTCTGGGACACATGGCAATGTGCAGGTTCTGGGACATATGACAATGTGCAGGTTCTGGGACATATGACAATGTGCAGGTTCTGGGTCACATGACAATGTTCAGGTTCTGGTTCACATTGCAATGTTCAGGTTCTGGGTCACATGACAATGTACAGGTTCTGGAACACATGTCAATGTTCAGGTTCTGGGTCACATGACAATGTGCAGGTTCTGGTTCACATTGCAATGTTCAGGTTCTGGGTCACATGACAATGTTCAGGTTCTGGGTCACATGACAATGTTCAGGTTCAGATTGCTTCCTTACTTTACCTTGTACTTACTTAAATGACCTTACCTGTTAATAAGACACTAAACCCAATAAAACCAAAGCAAACCAAATCTTATTTTACCCTGTTCTTCGTAAGAACCCTTTATATGCCTTTACTCCTTAAGACTTTTTGCAATATTTCTTGATTATTGAAAAATAGTGTGTAGTAGTTATATTTTCAGTATTGAAGTTAAATCTGAACTTTTTCTGAAGACAAGTACATGAATAAATAACAAGACAAACAGTAAAATAAACTTTTGGAGCTAAAACTTTCAATTTAGTTGAACACCTATCTCACTAGACTTGGCTAGTTTGATACCGTAAAAGTGTGATTTTACCAGTGTGTCTACGGTACAAGTTGAGCCACAAAGAGTGACATTTAAAATCTAGTTCACCTATTTAGGTGCTGTATCTCACATTTAGTTTGAACTGGTACAATAAGGTGATGCTTTTGAAGCATATCATATGCAATTATGACATTGTCCCATATGATACCTTCCATTTTTCATTACCCATAATTACCTCAAATTAACAACTGATTATACAAACTACATACACTGTAGATACTTAAGTTTAAATTTCATATTGATGGCTTTCTGGGTTTTTTCTCTTACAAATCACTACTTTACTATTAATCTTAAAATACCAAATGGGTGGCTTTCTTGTTTTTCTTTATTATAAATATTTAATTGTTGCTTTATATTTTTCACTTTAAAACCTGTTGACTACGCATTTATCAAAAAAGTAAAAGAAATATGAGCTTTAACAATGATTAAATCCCCATGTTTCCATAATATGACTCGTGGAGTAAGTTCCCAGGGATGAAGCAGATCTCGGGGCCTAATAACAAGTGTGTTTTTATCTCTTCATGCCTAGCAATTGTATACATGATTATATGGCGGAGATTTCAACAAGGAAGTATGTACCGGGAGTGGGACTGGACCATCAGGCGAATCATGGTGGCACGAGTATATTAACTATTCATACCTATCAAATGTATATTTGGCAATAGGATGGATAGGGATTTCAGGAAATAAGTACCCATGGGTGAGGCTGGACCCCCAGGCGAATCATATGGTAGCATGAGTGTATTCATCTATTCATACCTATCAAATGTATATATGGCAATAGGATGGATAGGGATTTCAGGAAATAAGTACCCAGGGGTGAGGCTGGACCCCAGGCGAATCAAGGTAGCATGAGTAATCATCTATTCATGCCTATTAGTTCGCTATATAGTTTATGAGTTGGTAACTGACCCAGAGAGTAAGTATTAAGAGGTGAGGTGAGTCCCCAGGACCACTCCTAATAGTAGTGTGTTTTTATCTCTTCATGCCAAACAATGGTATTTATATTAGGCTATGGTGTGGGGATCTCAGCTGTTTCCATGTTTTCACTCAGGGGGTAAATCTGGGACCCCATGGTAAATCCTGCTAGTATGGTTGTATTCATCTCTTCATGCCTAGTAACTTTGCATATTATAGGATGTTTTCATATAGTGACCCAGGGAGTAAGTCCTCAGGGATAGGGCCAAACCCCAGGGTTAATCATGAATGCCTGAATCAATCTTATTATCATGAATGAATTTGTCTCTTCATGAATAGTGGTTTCCATGGTAATAGGGTGGGGATATAAATTCTCCCTTAGTATGACCCAAGAGTGGGGCTGGACTTTTGAGTCAATCCTGGTAGCATGAGAAAATCTTTGTATTTTTTAATAGCTGGCATCTATTTTTTTGTATTTTTTTTCTTTATCTGAGTCTTAAAACGAAACATGCACAACTATGGACCATTGGGAACTTTTATATGAATTTTAGGAAGAACTGTCAAGTAATTTTTGAGAAAAGTGATAGCAAGAGAAAAGCAATTTGAACAACCGAACTGATGATGTTGGGCAAAAATATCACCATAATAAAATCCAGATTTTAAATTAGATGCCTCCCCTTTCCCAAACAATTTTTGTTACTACTACAGTATATGCATTGACTGTTTATTATAATGCAAATCAGTTAGGAAAGGGTTTCTGCCTGATGTCCAGTCCCACTCACAGGGACCTGAGAATTTGTTACAGCTATATTTGGACCTAAACTAAGGTGTTCAGAGTAATTTTACATGTTTTAGGGGTTGAGATTGAATTTCGGTAAAAATGACACCCCCAATGATCATATATAGGTGCTTAGTTTAGGTCCAAATATAGCTGTAACAAATTCTCAGTTCCCTGTGGTCCCACTGACTTAACGAAAAAAATGAATACGATCAGATCTTAATTTTGCAAAATTCTTAGAACCTTTCAGAGTACTGTTGAAACAAAACATTCCTCAAGGGTACCGAAGTTTTATTTCCTAAAATATCAATTTGATTTTTGTTTTGTCAATCAGGTATGCATAATTCTTAAACATAGCTCATTAGCTATGTTTTTATCATAACTGTATGTGATAATTAAGTGTAATACTATTTTTAGTTTGGCATTTGTGAAGATCAACTATAAAATGTCCGATAATTACCTGCAAGCTTTACAATTTGCTATAAAGTATTGACTTTGTTATATTTACAAATTGTTGATTTGTGAAAAAAATAAAAAATAACCCATTTTCGAGATGAATCTAAAAGTTCATGATGTTGTTGTTTGTCCGTAAAATGTATTTTAGCTATATGTGCTGTATTTACAATGTGTGTTGTAAACATGATAATTTGAGATAATTGACATTGAGTCTAATATGTTATAAGGTAGTCATTGGAGAATTGACTATTAGTCCTTGACTTTGTAGTTATCTAGCTGCCAGCAAGTAACAGAAGCGAGACTGAGGTGTTTTTTGAGATGACGGTGGCAGCTTCAACATTAAGTTTTTGCGTTTAAGTTTCACTGAAAGTATAAGTGCTAGACCAACCAAACTTGAACCATAGATGCATCTTAGATCGTACATCTCAACCCATGCATCAAATGCTGGATGCAGCCTACCTTTCATGGTCCATTGACTTAGTCAGCATCTCCATCAACATTAAGTTTTTGCGTTTAAGTTGATTAGTTTCTCTGAAACTTTAAGTGCTAGACCAACTAAACTTGACATGTACATTGATGGTCAAAGTGGGGCACAGGCGAGACATATCAATCCGTGTGGCTGGTGATATTTGGTATTAATTTGTAATGTGCTACAGCTAACCTATCAGTCGGACAGCTCCCTGATTTATAGAAACTGTACTGAGCTAGGATAGTTTGCAAAAATTAACAATGAGTTAATGAGTTTTTAGCTATTAAGATTTGAGTTAATTGACAAGGAATTGAGTTGTAATGAACCTAGGATAGTTTGCAAAACTAAACAGTGAGCTAATGAAAGCTATGATGGTTTGAAGCAAGCAAATTCGTGTAATTTATATCCCCCGCTTGCAGGACATATTGTAGGTTAACATTATTAGCTCACCTTAAGGACTGTGGCGTGCGGTGTCTGCACGTTAACAATTTCTTCAAACGACTTCTTCTTAACCACTGATTGGAATTTAACTAAATTTGACTGGAAGCATCACTAGGTGGGTGGGATTCAAAATTGTACAAATGGTAGGGTTAACCCCACCCCCCCACCNGGTGGTTGAATGGCGGGGCCAAATGGGGCCAATTTAGCTATATTGCTATAAAAGACTTCTTCTGTAGAACTGTGCAATGGATATCAATCATATTTGGTTGGAAGCATTCATGGGAGGCAGGGATTCAAATTGTACAAATGGTGAGGCTGAGGGGCGGGGCCAAAAGGGATCAATTTGGCTATGTTGCTTTAAGCAATTCTCCTCTGAAACTAAGAAATGGATATCAACCATATTTTACAGGAAGCATCCCTAGGTAGTGGGGATTCAAAATTGTACAAATGGTTTGGCTGACCCCCAAGAGGAGGCTGAGGGGCGGGGTCAAAAGGTTATTTGACTATATTGCTTTAAGTGAATTCTTCTCTGCAACTAAAAGATGGACATCTACCATATTTGACTGGAAGCATCCCTAGGTAATGGGGATTCAAAATTGTACAAATGGACAGGCTGACCACCCAGGGGGCTGAGGGGCGAGGCCAAGAAGGGTAATTTGGGCTATATTGCTATAAATGACTTCTTCTGTAGAACTTTGCACTGGATATCAATCATATTTGGTTGGAAGCATTTATGGGAGGCAGGGATTCAAATTGTACAAGTAGTGGGGCTGACCCCCTTGGCTAAAGGGTGGGGCCAAAAATAGTTTATTGCTTGGAAATGGTTGAGATCCCCATCCTATAACCACATATACAATTAATGAGAATGAAGAGAAGAATTCACATATGTTTCCAGGATTGCCCAGGGGTCTTGCCCCACCCTTGGAGACATAGTCCCTGGGTCATAACTTTGAAACGAATGAGATCCCCACCCCAAACCTGTATATACAAATGCTGCGCATAAAGAGACGAATGCAGTCCTGATATTAGAATTGATTCCAGAGTCTGCTCCACCCTTGGAGATTTAACCCCTGGGTCATTACTTTGAAACGTTTAAGATCCCCACCCCAAAACTATATATATAATTGTTGGGCATAAAGAGACAAATGCAGTCACGATACCTGGGGTCTGGCCACAACCCCAGGGACCCAGTTTCTGAGTCACACCTTGGAAACAGTTAAGATCCCCACCCCATAACAATACATAAAAGGATTGTCCTTGGGTCTGGCCCATTCCTTTGGATGTTATTTGGAGAATATTTTGCCATGATTACTTTGATATCCAGGTGAGGGATACAGGCCCTCTGGGCCTCTTGTTGAGGTTAGGTTTAAACATGTGAGTATCGTGCTGTTGAGACATAATGTATAGTTTGAAACTTGAAGAAAAAAAAGCCCTATACCTCATTGATTATCCGTAAATATGCACAAATCACATCGGTTGGCAAAATAAACATGAGTGTGATAATTGCTTACGGAATTTAGTTGAAACATCTGAAAAATATCTACATCAATTCTCACACGAAAACCAAAGAGTGCTCGAGATGGGTGGAAAGACAGAGGAACACAAACATTGTTATTTAGAAGGAATTTGGCTAATATTTAGTTATTAAGCGGAAACTGCAGATAATGACGTTTTTCAATAAACAAGGGGCCATAACTCTGCCAAATGGAGTCCGATTAAAGTGGTTGTCAAACTTGGTTGAGCCCTTAATGTGTTGAACCCTATTACTAAGTTTGAAGACAATTGGATAGGATTGGATTGGATGAGTTAATGAACAGAAATGTCAGATAATGACGTTTTTCATTATTCAAGGGGCCATAACTCAGCCAAATGGGGTCAGCTGAAAGTGGTCATCAAACTTGGCCGAGCCCTTAAGGCACTAACCCTGTGACCAAGTTTGAAGAAAATCGGTTAATATTTGGTGTAGTTATTGCACGGATACGAAGTGTGACAGACAGACAGACAGACAAACCCAAATTAATATCCCCCGTTTCGGTGAAAGCGAGGGATAATAATTAACAATCAGTTGATTGGTGTAGCAGCAATTAAACTAACATTTCTTTATCACAATTTTGAAACTAGTTCCCATCAACTTATATTAACTTAATGATATAAATCACTCGTTGGCCCTGATGGAGGAACACATGGGTCTTGATATAGGAGAAAACTAGGAGTTCCCTGGAGACAGGAGGTCAACAGGTGACCTATATCTTTTCACAACTGATCGGATGCAGGTGTACTATCAGCATCACAACCCAACCATCCTGGAGTTTAAGATAAGCGTCACAACCCTACCATCCTGGAGTTTAAGATCAGCGTCACAACCCTACCATCCTGGAGTTTAAGATAGTGTGAGATGACTAACAATGAGTTGATTTGTAAAGTAAGTTGAGATAATGACTAAGAAGAAACAAGATGGACATAACTTTAATCCCCGAGGCCAAAATATTGGGACTGAGAGTGACAATTGTGTTATTAAAAATAATAGTTTGCTCCCTTGATAAGGGGTCACCTTTCTTTGGCTGCTACCTTGAGTTTCCATGGTCATGCTGTAGAAAATTCCCTTTCAACTGTATTGCAGAAATATTGCACAGATTTGTTTGTTTGATAACCTACTGGCCAAATGTCATTATCGTAAATATTTTGGTTCTTCAGAGGAAGCCCTTGGAGTAATTTTGCAAATTAGGTCCTTATGATCTTTAATACATATAAAGATTTATCATTTTCATAAACGTATTAGCTCCCCATTCCAGCAGGCTACTGTAATGGGCAAATATGACTTTAGACATTACTGTGATTTACAGAAAATAACACTGTTTAAACATATTTCACCCCTGTAACCTTGAATAAAGATTAAGTTTATTCCCTTTTTAGCTCACCGGGTCCAAAGGACCGAGGTGAACTTATGCCATACCGTGAAGTCCGTCGTCCGTCGTCCGTCAACAATTTCTTCAAACAACTTCTTCTTCTTAACCACTGATAGGAATTTAACTAAATTTGACTGGAAGCATCCCTAGGTAGTTGGGATTCAAAATTGTTCAAATGGTGGGCTGACCCCCCAGGGGACTGAGGGACAGTGCCAAAAGGGGGCAATTAGCTATACAGTATTGCTATAAACCAATCCTTCTGTAGAACTATATACCGGATATCGATCATACCAGGTATTTGGTTGGAAGCATTCATTGGAGGCAAGATTCAAAAGTGTTCAAATGGTGAGGCTGAGGGGCAGGGCTAAAAGGGTTAATTGGCTATATTGCTTTAAGCGACTTCTTCTCTAGAACTAAGAGATGAATATAAACCATATTTGACTGGAAGCATCCCTAGGTAGTTGGGATTCAAAATTGTTCAAATGGTGGGCTGACCCCCCAGGGGACTGAGGGACAGTGCCAAAAGGGGGCAATTAGCTATACAGTATTGCTATAAACGACTTCTTCTGTAGAACTATATACCGGATATCGATCATACCAGGTATTTGGTTGGAAGCATTCATTGGAGGCAAGATTCAAAAGTGTTCAAATGGTGAGGCTGAGGGGCAGGGCTAAAAGGGTTAATTGGCTATATTGCTTTAAGCTACTTCTTCTCTGGAACTAAGAGATGGGTATGAACTATATTTGACTGGAAGCATATTCCTAAGCAGTTGGGATTCAAAATTGTACAAATGGTGGGGTTGACACCCCTGGATCATAATTCTGAAAAGTGACCCTTGTGACCTTTCTCAAGGTCATTTCTTTTACAAGCTACTAATCTAATGGGATTACTCTTTCACTTGTTGGCTTTTTAGCCCACCATCATCTGATGGTGGGCTATTCAAATATCCCTGCGTCTGTGGTCCGTCCGTTGTCCGTCGTCCGTCGTTCGACGTCCGTCCGTAAACAATTCTTGTTAACGGTATTTCTCAAGAAGTACCAGAGGGATCTTTCTCAAATTTAATATGCAGGTTCCCCTTGGTCCTTAGCTGTGCAGGGCAACTTTTGAGACTGATCGGATAAACAACATGGCCGACAGGCAGCCATCTTGGATTTTGATATTGAAAGTTTGTTATCGCTATTTCTC